>NC_079169.1:77401336-77511336 GCF_947568905.1 Ostrea edulis
ACGCATTATTTTCCTCACTCTAATTAACACAAGATTCTTCCGCAAAATGTCTATGACCACGATTAAGTTACATGTAAATGAATAATGTATTTTCCATAGCATGCCAGTTTTCAATAGTCTTTGATATCAATGAGTATTTTGATATAAAAAGTTAATATTGTAACTTTTAGAAAAATATTCTAGAAGAATCAGGGGACTGTAAATCCTATAACGTCGATGACGTCGTTCCGAAAAAGCAACCGTCGGAAGACAGCGTCAGAGTTAACAATGCAATATTGTAACGTTATATTCTCAATACAAGCAACAAGAAAATGGTACATGTTATATATGAATGAAACGAGAAAATTATCACCTTTCTACCTGCAAAATGTGATCGGTTTTTGAAACGCGGCCAATTTTGGCCAATAACGTCCCTTGTCCTTTGAGCAAAAAGACTTTTCAATACACTGCAAATTTGCATTTGGAATACCAAAATTGCGTAACATGTACTTCTGGATAAACCTAAGTCAATAATGCTTATTAATTCAGCATTCCAAAGAGCATACCATGTGGTATGCCTTTGTGCTACATATCTTTCTGCGACATCGCAAAGAATGTAAAAAATATAGAAAAACGAAAGATTCTTCACCAGACCGTACGAACTGACAAGTTTGATTGATTGAAATCAAAATAGGTTGCCATCCATCAAAAATTGATAACTTATCACTATAAACTAGACACTATTGTAAATTGAAGATAATTTCATTGAAAAAAGTGTGTACATGTGTACTGCTTTACAATTCATTACTATTAACTACCAAATGAGATAAAGAAATCTTTTTTTCTTCACAAAATGAAAAAGTTCAAATAACAGGTAATGCTACTGAGCAGACGACAAGCTTGGCCGATGACATCATCACTAATGCACTAGTCAGGGCGAAAGACATTGCGTACTCGTCAATGCATTCTCAAGTTTTCTATAGGTTTATTCAGTACGAAATGCAAATCAATCAAACAGTCACAGGTAAGAATATACAATAAAATTTTATAATGATTTATAATGTTTACGTTTTGCAATTTATCTGTAATTGTACATGTTATACATCGGATATCTGTAATTGTTATACATCAGATATCTGTAATTGTTATACATTAGATATCTGTAATTATTATACATTAGATATCTGTAATTATTATACATTAGATATCTGTAATTGTTATACATCAGATATCTGTAATTATTATACATTAGATATCTGTAATTGTTATACATTAGATATCTGTAATTGTTATACATTAGATATCTGTAATTGTTATACATTAGATATCTGTAATTGTTATACATTAGATATCTGTAATTGTTATACATTAGATATCTGTAATTGTTATACATTAGTTATCTGTAATTGTTATACATTAGATATCTGTAATTGTTATACATTAGATATCTGTAATTGTTATACATTAGATATCTGTAATTGTTATACATTAGATATCTGTAATTGTTATACATTAGATATCTGTAATTGTTATACATTAGATATCTGTAATTGTTATACATTAGATATCTGTAATTGTTATACATTAGATATCTGTAATTGTTATACATTAGATATCTGTAATTGTTATACATTAGATATCTGTAATTGTTATACATTAGATATCTGTAATTGTTATACATTAGATATCTGTAATTGTTATACATTAGATATCTGTAATTGTTATACATCAGATATCTGTAATTGTTATACATTAGATATCTGTAATTGTTATACATCAGATATCTGTAATTGTTATACATTAGATATCTGTAATTGTTATACATCAGATATCTGTAATTGTTATACATTAGATATCTGTAATTGTTATACATCAGATATCTGTAATTGTTATACATCAGATATCTGTAATTGTTATACATCAGATATCTGTAATTGTTATACATTAGATATCTGTAATTGTTATACATTAGATATCTGTAATTGTTATACATTAGATATCTGTAATTGTTATACATTAGATATCTGTAATTGTTATACATTAGATATCTGTAATTGTTATACATTAGATATCTGTAATTGTTATACATTAGATATCTGTAATTGTTATACATTAGATATCTGTAATTGTTATACATTAGATATCTGTAATTGTTATACATTAGATATCTGTAATTGTTATACATTAGATATCTGTAATTATTATACATTAGATATCTGTAATTGTTATACATTAGATATCTGTAATTGTTATACATCAGATATCTGTAATTGTTATAGATTAGATATCTGTAATTGTTATACATTAGATATCTGTAATTGTTATACATTAGATATCTGTAATTGTTATACATCAGATATCTGTAATTGTTATACATCTGTAATTGTTATACATAAGATATCTGTAATTGTTATACATTAGATATCTGTAATTATTATACATTAGATATCTGTAATTGTTATACACTAGATATCTGTAATTGTTATACATTAGATATCTGTAATTGTTATACATCTGTAATTGTTATACATTAGATATCTGTAATTGTTATACATTAGATATCTGTAATTATTATACATTAGATATCTGTAATTGTTATACATTAGATATCTGTAATTGTTATACATCGGATCTCTGTAATTGTTATACATTAGATATCTGTAATTGTTATACATTAGATATCTGTAATTGTTATACATCAGATATCTGTAATTATTATACATTATATATCTGTAATTGTTATACATTAGATATCTGTAATTGTTATACATTAGATATCTGTAATTGTTATACATCTGTAATTGTTATACATTAGATATCTGTAATTGTTATACATTAGATATCTGTAATTATTATACATTAGATCTCTGTAATTGTTATACATTAGATATCTGTAATTGTTATACATCGGATCTCTGTAATTGTTATACATTAGATATCTGTAATTGTTATACATTAGATATCTGTAATTGTTATACATTAGATATCTGTAATTGTTATACATTAGATATCTGTAATTATTATACGTTAGATATCTGTAATAGTTATACATTAAATATCTGTAATTGTTATACATCAGATATCTGTAATTATTATACATTAGATCTCTGTAATTGTTATACATTAGATATCTGTAATTGTTATACATTAGATATCTGTAATTGTTATACATTAGATATCTGTAATTGTTATACATTAGATATCTGTAATTGTTATACATCAGATATCTGTAATTGTTATACATTAGATATCTGTAATTGTTATACATTAGATATCTGTAATTATTATACATTAGATATCTGTAATTGTTATACATTAGATATCTGTAATTGTTATACATTAGATATCTGTAATTGTTATACATTAGATATCTGTAATTGTTATACATTAGATATCTGTAATTGTTATACATTAGATATCTGTAATTGTTATACATTAGATATCTGTAATTGTTATACATTAGATATCTGTAATTGTTATGCATCTGTAATTGTTATACATAAGATATCTAATTGTTGTATATCAGATATCTGAAATCACTATACATAAGATATCTGTAATTGTTGTATATCAGATATCTGAAATCACTATACATAAGATATCTGTAATTGTTGTATATCAGATATCTGTAATCACTATACATAAGATATCTGTAATTGTTGTATATCAGATATCTGTAATCACTATACCTATGATATTTGTTGTTGTTATTCATGTCTTTGTGATTTTTGTGCGTGAATTTGGTACACCCGGAAGTCTAACTGAAAGTCTATGAATATTGTAGAGTACATCATGCTAATATTGAAAATATTTTGATACCAGTTCTTCAAGTCAATATTATCCCATGACTTCATCTTCTGGATTGATCGTTAATTATCCCAAATGTTTTATTTGGAAGGCCATATTTAAACAGATGCTTGTAATCGCTAACTGGGGGGGTGGGGGTGAAATTATGAATTGCTCTCAAGTCATTCTTAGGAACTAACGTTAAATACCCGCTATTTTAAAAACGATTTCAAATACCGAATCCAATCCTCTAAAATATCACGTGCATAGGACTTAGAAGATGTTAACCTTTTATTTAATCTTATTATTGAAGACCGGATTTCCTTCTCTCTATAATTTTCTGGGTTTTCCAACTAAATAACGCAATATATGTGCGATGTACATGTGGTTTGGATTTTTAAAAAAAATGACCGATCGTAAGGGCAGTTTAAGATAGTCACAAACACTACACCTTAAGTAATTTTCCGTATGATAATAACTCTAAGCCTGGATTTATGTAAATAGGAGAGGAGTCCGAGTTACTAGTCTATATTTCATCTGGTTTGACTCCGTTTTGAAGATCGGAAGGCGTATTGTTTTTATCCTGTCTGTATGCCTGTCTGTCAGAAACTTTAACTTTGCTCAAAATTTTTGAACGGCGAGTGATAGGGCTCTCATAATTTATTTGTGTATTTCTTGCGACAAAACATTCTTTTGATACTAATATGTATAGTCTTGTGACCTTAGAGTTAGACCTACGACCTACTTATAAGAAAGTTAACCTAGACAATATCTCATGAACTATTTTGACCTTGGTCACAAATTTAAAAACATTAATCCCTCTCATAACTTTTGAATGGTGAGTGAGAGGGCTCTCATATTTCTAATGTACATTCCTTGCGACAAGGCTGTTCTATCGGTACCATAGATATTGACCTCTGTTTGGCTTATCTTTAAGAAAAGTTAACAAATGCAATACTTCATGAACTAATTAATGTAAAGCTTTCATATCTTGTGTAGATCCTTATGACAATACTTCTCATCTGTGTATGTTTCATTCCCCTATATCCAGTGATTATCACCCATTACATCTATTTTGATTATTACATTATGTTTTCCTACGCCGCGCTTGGCGTCACATATTTACAAACATGTCAGAGAGCGAAATTCCCAATAACACTGTTGTAAAGATTGATTGATGGTATATTGTTTAACGTCCCTCTCGATAATAGTTCACTCATATGGAGATGTCACTATTGCCGGTGAGGGGGTGCAAAATTCAGGCCTATGCTCGGCGCTTACGGCCTTTGGGCAGAGAGGGGTCTTTATCGTGCCACACCTGCTGTGACACGGAGCTTCTTTTTTGCTGTCTCATCCGAAGGACCTCCCCATTTATCACCTCTTACGACAAGTAAGGGGTACTGAGGATCTATTCTAACCCGGGTTCCCACGGGACACGCTTGATTAGAGTTTATCATAAAAAGAATGACAGCTGCAGCGGGACAATAAATAACAAATCACGGTCCTCGCAAAAACATTGAGCGAAAATGATATACCTGCCAACCAAATTATGCAGATGGGCCACAAAATTATCAAATCAATCAACAGCCACAGCAATTTAAATGAAATCTTACACAGAAATATTTCGACAATTCCTTCAAATTCAACAGCTTCACGACAATCCGGATCCGCCACTCAGTTTCAATTCAATCAAAACAATGCTGCCTTTCGAAACACATTAAATAACAGTGAAGCTACAAGCACAACAATACATGTCATAAGAGGAGTCTGAAACTTTGTGAATGGTACCATTTTTGTTGGAAAAATTGTCGTGAACATCAGAAATGATTCAAATTCATCATCCGAAAAAAGACCGCGTGTAATCTACTACTCCGTCACAGATGACGGACTTAAAGGCATAGGGTCTATCTTTTATCTAAAAAATGACATCACAATATTTTGCAAGAAGAACACCAAAAAACAAATTCGTAGTACCCAATGTGTTTGTAAACATTCTGAAGAACTTTTTGTGATTTTCTGGTTATGATTTTTAATTTTGCCACCTTTTTGGAACATGTAAAATTTTACCAATATCTTAGACCCTATCCCTTTAATATTGATACAAAACACTATTGAAATAGTAACATGATATATATGTATATATATACATACATATATATATATATACATGTATATATATATATATATATATATATATATATATATATATATATATATATATATATATATATACGTGTGTGTGTTCACAAACTCTCGAGCTCATGACAATATGTAGATTTATTCAAAATGCAAAGAAGGAAAATATGCCCCATGCGTTACTCATAAGCACTTACAAACACACACACACGAAGAAGCCGTGTTTGATAAATAATTCACCTGAACAAATCAGAGGCACAAGTACGTGATTGTAATGATAGACGTTAATTTGTATTTACAACATAGGTAAATGAGGTCTTCGACCTAGTTACATGGTCCCTTTAGAGAGAAATTGACAAATAGGACGTCTATTCTGAAATCTTTACGCCCTATTGTTTCTTTGTACTCTTAAAAACTTTCATCTTGACTGTTTGTTTGTTTTTTTGTCGGTAGAATACTAGATAAATGAAAATGAATTTCAAAACTGGGGACAAAACGCACGGGATCTAGAGTGAGAGAATATACATTTTTTAGTACGTAAGATTATAGATATGCATAAATTGTCATGAAATCCACACATGATAAACGAGCAAATTAAAGCATATTCCTGAAAGATTCCTATTCACGTTTATGCATGGAATTGTGAAACATCTGGTCAGAACAGGCATGCATTGTAGCTCACTAACGTAATCATAGTACAGCGTATATTGCTATCTTACGTATTTTAATAAAGCATTAAGATATTCAAACATGTTAGATATTTTCAAATACATGTATATCAATTGTAGAAATGAATATATGAGTAACATGTAATTTACCATTATTATCAAAGATCTTAATAAAGTAATCAATCAACTACCCCATGAGAAAGAAAATAGTTTTAAAATAAATTATGTTGATATTTAAAATCATCTTCCAGAAAATCTAAACCGTTATAAAATTTTACAAATTTGGGTTTCCGAAAATGGTTACCAGAATGAATTACATTACTTAAAACACGATAGACAGTAATTACCTGTGTCGTTATAAAGGTATATTTTTGAATATGAGTAATTCTCAATGTTTTCAACATTGTTTTTATTTATGAAAGAATATTTCATACATAGATAAAATCACAAATACTGAAACATATTACTCAAGTTCTGTCAACCTGTAGCATGATTAGAATTTTGTAAATTTTTGCATATAATTTTGCTTCTTTTTTTTTTTTTTAAATTCATGGTTTTCTAAAATGACGTAGTACTGCATTTTGCAACGCTGAAATTCATTAACTAATTCTGAAAATCCACGACTCGACTTTTTGTATATGTGTGTACTTGCTGACTAAATCATCATGACGGAGATTCATAGACCAAGCTTTTTAAAACTCTCAAGAAAAGAAAGCTAAGGTCATCATACCCTCTCATCCAATATAAACATGCATTCCACTCGATGTGAAAACATACTCAATTTCCTTAAAACTATAAAATCTCGCTATATTTTGTAATACTATATCCTTTCACAAGCAATGTCAGCTTTGAAAATCCATACACTCTGCAATTCAGACGGTGGATAGTATGTGTTGTTTACATAACTTCATATCACATTGGCTGATATTTTTCAAAACCAGCTATCATTCACATAGAATTCTTTTTCTACCTTTGTTGTTACCTTGCCAGCCCATGATGTAATTCAACTGTAGTCCTCGAATAACATAAATCTTCCTTGAAGAGATAGACACATTATCTCGAAAAGGAAGAATAACTTATTGGTCGTATAGCAATTTTCACCAAGATAAAATCAACATAGTGTAATTTAAGCTATAAAAATATGTTTGTCCTAATTTACGAGTGACTCGTAAAGCAAGAAGAATTCGGTCAAAAGTGGAAGAGACATACCGGTAGTGAAAAGATTTATTTGAGTTTCAAACCAATCATTACCCCTTTTGTAACACCCTTTTAAGAGACTGTAGAGGCTGACAAAATATTGTGTTTGATCCCTAAATCTTTCTTAAACGAGGAAAATTTGGTAAGCATTATATGAGTGAGGTTAAGAAAGTTTGGCGTACTAGTATCTCGGAGAGAAAAAATTGCTATCGGTAACGGCAATCTTTACTGTCTGAATGTCCACATTCTTAAACACATGTTCACAACGAGATCGAACCTAGTTATTATTACATGTATCATGTTGTCAACAAAAACTGAATTCAATGAAAACTGTCCCATTTTATATATTTCAGTAACAACACCAGTGTTTAATGATTTCAAAACACTTTATACCCTCATAACAGGCACACGAATATGTGATTTTGGTGATTAAATAATCATTGTCTTGCAAGACAATAATTCTTCCTTATATATTTCTTTACACTAAAAGTGGTTATCTAACGTAGTTTTATTAGGTTTATCTTCTTTTTATACAAAATAAATGTTTTTATTAGGTATTAATATATATTCCCATGCCAATGAGAGATTTGGGGTGGGATGGTTGCCATGACTTTCACACTTAACACAGAAGTTAACACCAAGATAACACCGTGTGAAAGTCCCGAATGTGGTGCACCGTGTTAAAGTTCCGAATGTGGTGCACCGTGTTAAAGTTCCGAATGTGGTGTTTGTAGATGATACTACAAACATCGAAGATCATGCAAAAAAGTGCCACATTCAAGATAACCATCTTCCATCAAATTAATATTGGGTTAATCTTCTTGAAAACCAACTGAAAATAAATACCCCCAAAACCAACAAAATAATAATTTCATTTGGAAAAGAGTCAGACTTTCAACAACTGAACATGAATAATACCAAAACTGGGCTGGTGTTGAAAGCAAGCATCTTGGAGTTGTCATAAGTGAATATCTGAAAGTGGGGTCCATACGTGAAACACATAACTGAAAAAGCCTTGACAGCGCCTATTCGATATGCTTCAACTAAAATATTCCGGCTTATGTGAGGACAACCTTGTAAGGGTTTACAAATCCTTGATTAGATTTATTTGTATATGCGTACCCAGTGTGATCCACAGGCCTTCCCACATAACCTATCGGAACAAATTCAATTTAACCAAAAGCAGTCTCTTATAATTATACATCCACTGAACCCTTACCAAATAGCCCCAGAATCGACACAAGTGGATAACTCTCCGATAGACGGAAAGATATATGCCTGAAACTTTTCAAGGATATGGAAAACACGAGCCATCGCCGCCATTGTATCCTCCCAAATACCGGGGACAATTTGCGCAAAACTTCAAAATGCACCCTACCAAAATTCAAAACTAACCGATACAAAAAAAAAAGAAAAAAAACCCAAACAAATCCCAACTTTGTTCGCTGTTTAATTCAAAACCAAACTTAAACGTTTTGATTAATTAATTCAGTATTTAAAATCATCAGTATCCTATATTTCATTATGATGTTATTTTCACTTAAATCAATTTTAATACTATTTATCTCAATACTTTTAATTTTAAATTCGATCATGTGTGCACTGTAAATTCACAATGTAATTTTATATACTACTTAAGGGCATGTTTATGTATTTACCAAATTTTATTTTTTAAACTTGTGCTCATGTTTAGGTTCACAAATAGTATCTTGAAATCCGCTGATCAACCTCTCTAGCCAACAGTTCCTGGTGATCTACAGTAGCTACTCTCCTCACAAACCCAAGGTTTGTGAGGAGAGGAAAGCCAGTCCCTCAGCTGGCGATGAAAGGGGAGGGGCTGCCTTGTGAAATATGTTTGTCTGGCAAAAACTAAACATATATGATATTTTCATTAACGGTATATCTTAAACCATATACACAATAACCCTCAGCGTTACCCACACTGCCGCAGGTTGATTCTGTAATGAATATCAAAATCTAGCTCTCATTTTGAGTGGTGGATTTAAGGGGGTAGGAATATCTGTGTGTCACTAATAAGTAAAATTGTAGTGCAATATATGATACATGTTTATGGAAAGCTAGATTGCCTATATTTGAGCCTCTCTCTCTCTCTCTCTCTCTCTCTCTCTCTATATATATATATATATATTTCTACCACGGTTATTGCAAAGATCAAAGGAAGGCCGCGGTCATTATTCTACGATATACCTTCATACGTATTTAAAAAAATAACTGATTATGAGAAAATTGATACACATCTCGATTGCACTTCCGAGTTTTGTTAATGCAACAATAAAGTCAATGACTGATAATTCAGTCTTGGTTTGTTGTTTGATATGATTAATATTCAACGGTGGTCTAGAGGTTAGAGCGGAGATGATCTTAGAAACGGGTGTCCCATGTCATAGTGGGTGTGGCACGCTGGGGAGATCTCGCTGCTCAATGGCCGTGGGCGCCGAGCAAAGGCTTAAATTTGAAGCCCTTTACCGGTCTTTGTGACGTCTCCATATGAGTGAAAAATTCTCGAGAGAAACCAGGGCCGTAACTGCCGATGAGGCAGACGAGGCAACTGCCTCGTCTGATTTTTTGGCAAAAAAGAAAATAAAATTATATAAATGTTATATTATAGGATATATGTTTAAAATGAAGACAAGCACCTTTGTCTTTGACACCATATTACGATTCTTTACATAGTACAAATGAAACACAAACATGATAAATTGGGATTTAAAAAGTGTCATTTTCAGTCGTAAAGTCAATCGGCGGCCCCCAATCCCCTGCCTCCCCTGATTTAGAACCCTACTTACGGCCCTGGAAACGTTAAACAAGATACAATCATACTATCAACGAATTGTGTGTTTTCTATCCCCGAGTCTTGGCGAAGGGATAGAAAACACACAATGAATTGTATATAAATCAAATCAAACCACAAACCATGGGAGATTCTTTTTATCACATATAACCCCCCCCCCCCCCGATAATTTATCTACGTTACTGTACTGTTGGGAATTTTACTTCCTGACATTTTGTAAACAAACTACGTAAAATTGACGATTGTTTGTGACTTCACAAAAAGCGTTGGAAAGCGGTAATATATATATATATATATATATATATAAGCACTATAATCCAACACACACACACACACACACACACATATATATATATATATATATACATGTATATATATATATATAAGTATGATGTCTAGAACAAATGTTCTATTCAACACTGATTAAAATCTTCTTTACACAAAATCAGAAAATCAGAGAGTATCTGATCCAGAGTCCCTTTTCCGACTGAGCTTGAAACGCCCACACAACTATATACCTAACACATGTGCACTTCAAGTACTTATTGTATTCACAGACAAGAGTTTGCTGTTGAAGGAATTAAATACTAGCTTTATGTCTACTTTGTACTACTCCCATCCACTAGAAAGCCTAAACAAAGCCATCCAATGTGTACGCGCTCTGCACGGAAGGACAGCATTAAATTCAATTGTCGACTGCTGACGCCAACTGATCATCTCCACATTGAAGTTTAGCAACACACATTTCACTTCGACTGTGAAAATAATTCTTCCGGTTTTTAGCCTGAGTTTTTAGCCCTTTAGCATGATTCACTTCAAAATTAATCTACAGTGTGATTTTCATTATCAGATATGTTTGCACTTTTCACTTTATGCATAGCAAATAACAACTGCGACAGTAAAAAACAAAACTACAAACGACCTTCACCATTTCGATTATTTGAAGTACGGGCTTTTTATCCACATTTTCGTATTTCGCGGTGGATTCTAGTAATTTGGTATCGCACGTCATTGTAACTTATGTATATGTACCATATTGAATGAAACGAGAAAAATCTCAACAGCAAAACAAAACACTGTGTGTTATCTAGTTCGATAAAATACACCAAGATAACATTTTGAAATGATTATGAATTACCATTGCCATATACCCGTGACAGGAATCGCGATAGTTCTTCCTTAACCAGGAGACTGACGACAACGGTATTTTTATTGAGTACATAGCTATTGATGATAATTTTTCCCGTACTGTCACAAAATACACTCCGTATTCAACAACAATAAACCTTATTTTGTGTTAAGTTTATTTTTACATACGCTTATTCAAAACGTATTTTATTTTTTTTTGGATTAAAATAAACCTTATTTTGTGTTAAGTTTATTTTTACATACGCTTATTCAAAACGATTGCCTTAGGAGGATTAACAGACAGCACGTTCCAGTTTTTACGTATATAGGTTCTCACGTCTCAGATCCACTCTCGTTGTATCGTACATTCTTTTTTTCTTTTCTTTTTTTTTTGCGTTGCAAATAAACAAATCATTATTAATTCTAATAATTATGATATCTTTAATATGATAAATTTCAATTTAGAATATATGTGCTGTGTCACTCATTTCATTTGCATTGGAATCTCGTACCATATAGTGCTCTCTTTCTTTCTCTCTCTCTATCTCTCCGTACTTTGCACGTTTTCTTATTCATCAAGTCTATGCAGGACTGCTTCATTTGCATTAGCAGATGCAACTGCCTATACCAACCTGATAAACTGTGTTCTATTTGTCAGAAGTCAACGTTCTCAATTATCAAGTAACAGAGGGATTGTGGTTGATACAATGGTTAATGAAAACAAAACCAAGCATTTTAACAGGACTGTTAGATAGGAATACATTATGTCGGTAAGCAACTGGTGGCATCAAACCTCCTGAATCTTCCGTTAACAGTAAGCGGGGACTGAAATCAACACTACCCGGGAATTAATATAACAAAAATTGCTACATATATTTATTTCACTCTTTTTTGGGGTTTCTAAAATCCTAGGTTTGTTTAGAATCAAGGATGAATGACCACTTTGGTCGTATGTTTTCTGGAACCATGTTTTAATTTTTATTTCCCATATTTTACCAATCCAACAAACAAATTGATTTTGATTCCTTATTGGAGTGAGTACTTGGAGCTGTGCGCATACAGGAAACTACGTGTACGAACATTCAATACTCCGGAAGTATTCTAAATGGTACTTGATGATAATAAAGGAGGGGAAAGCAACAATATCAAATCAACTTCATTGTAGAGATATTATACCCCTCCACAGGAAAACGGAAATTTGATTGGTTCAGATTGCTGTGTCGTATTTCATCCTTTTCAGAAAATCAATATTTGATAACCATAAAATGCTTTAAAGAAATGTATATGCTAGGGGTCTTATTTGGCTCTCAAAAATTAACGTGATATATATACATACATACATACATATATATGCTTACTTACTTGAATAATGAACAGTGCCGTGGCCCTTTTCAGTGATTTCATATATATATATATATATATATATATATATATATATATATATATATATTCAAGCTCCAATTCGTTCGTATACATTAGGACCATCATATTTTCGCACCACTTTTTGTCGATTAAAGCATGCATTTTATCGTGCGTCGTCTTTTTTGACTGAAGGCGTCGTTATAAGTGGGGTTTTTTTTGGGTTTTTTTTAAAAACATAGATCAAGGATCGAGCTTCGCTTAGAACATTCCATATTAAAAAAGTTTGTTATTATACCTATGTCCTTTCTATGTATTTAATTATTCCTAAGGGTTGTTTTAAATTGTTTTATATGTTATTAGGGTAAATATATCACCACATTAGACGCTATATATTAATAATAATAATTATTATGCATTTTAATTCTCACACTATGAATATTGTATTCACATATATGTGCACATCGATTTTATATTATCTTTTCTCTCACATTTGTAAAGCACTTTAAAGAACTAATGTTGATTGGGCGCTATATAAATCTTTTAATTACATTTACATGTTAGTATTTCCATCTAATGCGCATTTTTGGAAGACGCTAATGTCGTAATACATATATGTAGTATGGATTTTGTTTACAAAGTTCCTCTATATTCACAGAAAAGAAAATAATATTAAAATGTTTAGTTTTCCATTAAAATTTGAAATTCAGTTAAAGTAATAATTATGATATCATTTATTTATAAAATATTGCACAAGTGGTTATTCTAACTAGCTTACAATACAACATGGTCCTGTGGTAAACATAATTATGTTACAGACACTTGGATCATCTCGGTCGATTCCAGCTAACCTCGGATGTATGGTGTTTTCCGCCATAGTACGTATACAGTGACGTATAACAACACGTTTAACGTCACTGATCAACTGGAACTACATTCGGCAAACTTCTGCAGATTCCGATACCCTACATCTAGATGGAATCGACCGAGGTGATCTGAGCGCTGGAACTAATGACACAGTCCATTTTTAAAATACTCTCAATGTTTGTAACTATGTAGTTCTCTTTAAGAATTATGCTTCATTTGCATAAGCAGTCTATATAACTGCCTACCAATCAGATAAAATATGTTTTATTTGTCAGAAGACAGTGTTAGTAATTCATTTTTTTAAAAACATAATTTGATTACTATTTTCTGAAATGGAAAGGTTTTTTCCGGGAGAGTAAATAGACGACCGCATTGCAAATGTTAGGCGTAGCTACATATCAACTCACGTCATACATCCGATGCAAGATGTAGGGTACCGGGGGTACCGGAATCTGCCGAAGTTTGCCGAATGATGTTACAGGTTGACATAATGTGCAGAAATGGATAGATAATAATAATACATAAAATGGTAAGAATATAGTCATGCTTACAGAAATAACACAATCAAAAGACAAGAAAGTTTAGAATTAAAAATAAATTTTGAAATGAATTTCGCACCTGCTACATGTACGTGTCAACATTGTGTCTTAGGTAATTAAATTGAAGGTCATTTAAAGGTTGTACTGTTCTTAAGAGGAACATCTATGTTGTCATATCTTAGAATTATCAACATATTTCTAAAAATAACGTAATTACAATCATAAGCGTGTGTTCTTTATTAAACTGAAAGTCATATCATGAGACCAAATTAGGTCCTTACAATATACACATATATACAATGTACCTTCAAAAAGTATTCGGATATCCTTGGAACATTGGTAGGCACATTTTGTATATAAGTCGTTTTGTTCGTAGATCTAATCCACACTTGTCCCAAAGCATCCTTAATTGGATAAAGGAGATACAAGTTTAATCAAAAGAGGGGAAACCCTTTTAAGGGGAGATAATGTAAAAAAAAAAAAAAAAAAAAAAAAAAGTAAAACCTAGTGAAAATAGTGTGGGGTGTTTAAAAGTTATTCTCCTCCCCAGAACTACCACCAGAAAAGCTTGATGTACATGTATATGTACTTTAGATTCAAAATTGTTCACACCATAACTCTTTATGAAGATTTAAGATAGCTCAACCTATGACCCCTGAAGACAGGGAGGGGTTATTTATATTCATTAGGGGCTTAGCATTTCAACTATATTCTCTTTCAAATAAATGCAGAGTGCTCAATTTGTGGTAAGTGTCTGGATACAGGAATATGTGTACTTTTAAAAATATCATTTCAAAGTGTTAGGTCACTATAGAGACTGAGATATGTAAAACTTGTCCAGAGTTGAAAATAAACACTAAAACACTAATGTTCAGTCGGGTTTTGTAAAGTTGAGGATCTCAGTCATGGGCTGATTCAGTAGTTCAACCCCAAATAGTAACACATACTGTGCATTGGTTGATAGAAAACAGCATGAATCTTAAATTAACAGAAAATCCTGATACGTTTGAAACATGTACATGTATATATTTAAAAAAAAAAATGCTTAAATTGCTTCTAGTCATCTGTTGATGATCGTATGTCAATGCATTAATTGTTATGAGGGGATTTCAATTCTATCATTATCTCATTTTGCTTTTGTTTCATGCAGTACTTACTAACCTAAAACAAAACATATTTATGAAATTGCATCCAACAAAGGAAATACTAAATTTTAAGGTTATTGGTTACCCAAGATTTTGGATGCATCACGTGAAGTAGAGTTTTTACGTGTTTTCTATTATTTAATTTACATAGCAATATGCAGTATGAATCAAAATGCACTATTTACAAACATTTGGTTGATAATTTTTGCTTGCAATATTACCTAGAAAAATCTATTCCTAAATTGTACAAAAAGGGTATCTCCAAAATAAGGCTATCATCACATAATTTATCCATAGAAACTGGCAGACATAAAAATGTACCACGTGAAAAAAGGTTTTGTAAAACATGTATCACTGAAATTGAGGATGAATACCACTTTTTGTTAGTCTGTCCTGTATATTGCCAGATTAGAGCTAAATTAGTGAAGAAGTATTATTGGAGTAAACCCTCTATGTTCAAATTTATACAACTATTAAGTGTGAACAATGTTAAAGAACTCTGTAACTTGGGGAAATTTCTTTGTAAAGCTCTTGAACTAAGAACAGTCCATAATATGTAATTTGTATCGTCATTCTCATTTTTTACTATCATTATACTATTGTATTTACTATATACTATTGTATGCTAGATGTCTTTGTAAGAACTGGCTGTTTATTTTCAGCTTTGTAATTATTATCCATGTTCAATTTTGTTATAATGCTATAAGATGTATGTCTTTCGCAATAAAGTTATTATAATCAAACAATAATGTGATTCGGTCATTAATACATGAATGCACTAATAAAAGACGTTTTATAGGATTTATATATGTCTGTCTCACGCCCATAGAAAATAAGATCATCAGAGAGTTGAGTGTCATTTATTTTCCATGTAATAATATTGCAAATGTGCAGATGAAAATAAATGAAATAGAAAAAATACACAAATAGAAATAGCACCTCCATGTTTAAAACAAAAATTATTTTTTTTTAAATTTTTGGGGTAATGTTTCAAGTAAATCTTAAGATTTGTGAATAATGCAAAAATAAAGGTAGGTTGCATTCCTCAGTATCTTTAGTTAAAAGTTACATTTTATGATGAGCCAAGTGATTGCTTACAATATTTCCACTGGTCTGTAACATTACTTTTAAAATGTACTAATTTAATTCAGCTTGTCAATTAATTTCTTTAATTTCATGTTATATTCGTTAAATTTCTTATGAACTGTAAATCTCTTTTGTAAACTTGGTGGGGCAAACATCTGAATATTACAAAGTAGGATGGATAGACACGTGCTATTTGAGCATCCGTAAAATCTGCGGGGGATATTCACGAGTGGAATTATCGATATTCTAAATCCAGTAAACCACAAGTACCCTTAGTATTCGGAAGTTTATAGGTAGCCAATGCTTTGACTGAACAAGACTGCGATTATACTCAGAATAAGTAGACCTAAAAGGAATAAGTAGTATATCTAACTACACGCTAGTTGTTCATACTACAGACACTTTGTCCATAAGTAAATCATAAATACTAATTATTGATAGATCATGATAAGACTAACATCCGTGTCCACGTTAAGATAAGACGAGATCAACTTTATTCTAAGTCGGCATGTAATTACAAAGTAATATAAGCTCTAAGGAGCTTTTAGCTCTCTTCATCTAATTAATGCAGGGAATATTTAGACAAGAAAATGATAGAGTTACGTAGTTTAATCTTCGGTTTATGTACACAGTTCATGAAATATTTCAGATGAGTCAACTTTTGTGTCAACAAATGGGCAGATCGCTTCGCGACTGGAAGTTCCAGTGATTGCGTCATACTTGAGACGATCTATAAGACACGTGAACATTAACGTGCCTGTTCACTGAAGGTTGCAGGTCTAACAGAAAGATGTATGGTTGCATATTTCTGCCCCCAACAGGCAAAATAATGCAAAAAGTTACCAATCTTTTTACAGAATTAAATTTTGATACTGGTAAATTTACTTACTAACACAAGTGTCTGTCATCGTACATGTAAGATGTAATATAATTATGTAGACATGTGACTTATTTATATCACATGCGAGATACATGTAATTATGTTAACATGCGATTTATATCACATGCGAGATGATTATATAGATATGCGACTTATTTATATCACATGCGAGATACATGTAATTATGTTAAAATGCGAAGAACCGTCACTACCACTGCTTCCAGTACCATTTATAGTGCATATCGCTGTTGACGTTCCTGTACGTGTCAAAGATTCTCGAATGAGATGTAAAACAAGACAAACAAATGAAAGGATTTTTTTTAAAAGTTGCTTTCTTCAAATTAATCAGCTAATAAACTAATTAATCATCTCCTTGTCTAATGTCAACATGCAGATTTCTTTTTTGCAAAACTAGCCAGCAGTCGTATGGAAGAGTTCCTCACCGATCGACATTCTTCTAATGTCGGGCGCTTAGTAGAGGAACAATCACTACATGCAATGATTTTTTAAAATCCGTGTCAGGTTTCACAATTTACACAAAATGTAAAAAAGAGTGTGATATCTAAAATGTAAGACAAACGTATCTTAGATTATACAGAAGAAAAATTGTTATTTTCGAAACACATATGTAAAAAACGCCTTCATCATATTTAACGCTACCAGAGTATCCCGGGTAAATTTTATGAATTTACATGATGATACAAATTACATTACTATTCTACCGTTATAGTGTTGAGAAGATAGAATAACTATTTCATATCGGCAGAATAAGATTCTCCACTCCCTGGTGATAGTAGAATTGTTCTCCGGGATATGAAATTTACTATCCTCCCTTAGAAAGGACTATATAACCCCTGGTCGCAGATTTTAGCAGGAAAATATAATTTGCTGCAATTTCATTGGTTAGTCAGATTCTATAACGAGTTTCTAATTACGTCATTTGTTTGGGAGAATTATCTGACAGAAATTTACCTTGTCTTCAATTCATAAACTAATTGTTTAATAACTTACATAGTAACAAAAGTTTTGTTGAAGTGTTTTCGCCTTTTCGAAATGTTCAAATAAATGACAATTTGAAATCGCATATTCTCCGTTATCTTAACTATTTCCCTTGGACAAGCTCCTGGGAAATAATGTGATAAAGAAATCCCCCGACCGCACAACCAGCGAATAAATGTATATCAATTACATAGGTACATATTGTACTTAAAAACCACGTTCTAGTTTATGACCCGTTCTTTAGGACGCGACGCATCATAACTGAGCATGAAAGTCGCTAAACCGACGTAAAGCAATGAAAAATTAAATAACATGCAATAAAACACATATCGCGAAGATATCAGCTTGGCTATTAATGGAAAGGAAAGTATGCGATTGTTGTGATATCACGGTAGTGTACATATATGTAATTTTCAAAATACATTGTATAACCAGTCAACAGTTCAATAGTCTGTGAGAATGTCGACTTCTGTCTTAGCAGATGCACTGCTCAAATTATATTCGTAATCACTAATAATAATAATAATATATAGATAGATAGATAAAAAATAAATAAACCACAGTTTTGGTTCCTTGAAGACATATACTACATGTAGCATTTGCTTTCTTGAAAGTTCATGAGTCACCAACGCTATAATACTATTTGAACACACAGGCTTACAGAGTGTAGATTGGCCAGATTGCAGAGTTAGATCGGAATGCATGGTTCCTACCCAATTTACATCGGTAGCACGAGGCTAAATATGTTGACGTATGGACTCCCACCTCCCCCCATTTGATACAAGTACTAGTTTCAGTTTTTAATATGAAGTATGTTCAGTTTACACAGGTCAATCAATGACTGTCTGACGGTGCACTCGGTCGGGATCTCTTATCAGAGTACTCTGCCGACAAGCTACTTGATGTTACATAATACAAGGGGCTATCAAAAACATCACTAAAGACCGTATCGCAATACCGAATTACACTGCGAGAATGGTGTCATTTTAATCTAATGAGGCATCTCGTTGTCATCTACTTTAAAAATACTGTACCAGTATATCAGTTAAAGTTCAGGTAGAACAACCGAAATATGATAAAACATCGAGTGGCTTTAAAGGTTATGTATCGCTTGATTAAAAAATACCCTGGTATCTTGATCTTTAACTCATTCATTAGAATAGTATATCATTGTTAACGGACACCAAAGCATGTCAGCTTTGCGCGTGTCGTTCCGATGGCAAGGCGACATCGACACCATCTGCAAACGACTTAATCTACTTCAGGAGATAGTATCCCATAGTGTCATTTCCCTCCAATTATATTATTCATTATACACTTGAAATTGTACAATGCGTCATGTAATATGTGATCCGCACCTAATATTGTACACTGTGTCATGTAATATGTCATCCGTGCCTAATATTGTACACTGTGTCATGTAATATGTCATCCGTGCCTAATATTGTACACTGTGTCATGTAATATGTGATCCGTGTCTAATATTGTACACTGTGTCATGTGATATAATATCAGCACCTAATATTGTCAACTGTGTCATGTAATATAATATCCGCACCTAATATTTACACTGTGTCATGTAATATGTCATCCGCACCTAATATTGTACACTGTGTCATGTAATATGTCATCCGTGCCTAATATTGTACACTGTGTCATGTAATATGTCATCCGTGCCTAATGTTGTACACTGTGTCATGTAATATGTGATCCGTGCCTAATGTTGTACACTGTGCCATGTAATATGTGATCCGTGCCTAATATTGTACACTGTGTCATGTAATATGTGATCCGTGTCTAATATTGTACACTGTGTCATGTGATATAATATCAGCACCTAATATTGTCAACTGTGTCATGTAATATAATATCCGCACCTAATATTTACACTGTGTCATGTAATATGTGATCTGCGCCTGATATTGTACACTGTGCCATGTTATATATATGTAATATCAGCATCTAATATTGTACACTGTGTCATGTAATATGTGATCCGTGCCTAATATTGTACACTGTGTCATGTAATATGTGATCCGTGCCTAATATTGTACACTGTCATGTAATATATGATCCGTGCCTAATATTGTTCACTGTCATGTAATATGTGATCCGTCCCTAATACTTCTACTTGAAATTGTACAATGTGTCGTGTAATATTTAGTCCATGCCTAACACTTGGTGATTTAAATATTTGATATGTTTCAGATTGATTGATGAATATTGCTTTACGTCCCTCTCAAGAATATTTCACTCATATGGAGACGTCACTATTACCGGTGAAGGGCTGCAAAATTTAGGCCTATGCTCGGCGCTTATGGCCATAGAGCAGGGAGGGTTCTTTATCGTGCCACACCTGCTGCGACACAGGAGCTCGGTTTTTGCGGTCTCATCCGAAGGACCGCCCCATTCAGTCGCCTCTTATGACAAGCAAGGGGTACTGAGGACCTATTCTAACCCGGATCTCCACGGGATAGTCTCAGAATGGAAGTTTTATCTATGAGCATCTTGGTATTCTACAGAATCTATTACAGAGTACAGGGGTTTTCTGTAGAATCTATTACAGAGTACATGGGTTTTCTGTAGAATCTATTACAGAGTACAGGGGTTTTCTGTAGAATTATCTGAATTTTTTCTGTTAACACTGTATTAAACATTACCTTTAACAGAACTAACTAAACAGATACAACATTTTATTGGTAATGTCCAGTAATTTTCTTGGAAGCGTCTTTTAAAATTGAATTAATCCTGAGTGATTGATGATATAACTACCAGACTCTCAGCATTCATATTTGTTTACTTCGTCTTTTTACTTTAAGTCATTTTAATAGGTTTTAAAATCAGAGTCAATATATTCATGTTCAAATTTGAATATTTGGTCAAATCTGGACGTAAGAAGGAGGTTGGTTAACATTTTTTCTACTTCTCTGTTTCTAAGTATAATGATTGGTGAGAGATAAACCTGACGTCGACCCAAGGAAAATCCCAAAACTTCCCAGACATCTACAATGTTCTCTAAATGATCCCAAAACTTCCCAGACATCTCGACAATGTTCCAATGTTCTCTATATGACGTCGTGCCCTGACTCTCGTTGTTAAATTGACTTCTCAATTCATAATTTAGTATATAAATTCTCAATTAACTTATAGTCAAAAGATACAAGTACTTGATAATATGGCTATGGCTTCAGGACTATTCATTTCACACAAATTTGTTTTTACAATCAACACTTTTTATTTTGTAAATAGTCCTTTAATTCTACCATATATCTATATCATAGCTGATCAAGGGAGAAAAACTCTCAAAATCTGTTCAAAACTGAAATAAAATTAAAATTTGAAATAAAGTTCACTTCATTGACAAAAAAAAGGCACCGGTGACCCTCGAACTATGCAAGGTTTACACTCCTTGCTATAGTTATTCTTAAACCATTCTTGTGTAATGTCCATTTATATACTCTTATTTCCAAGAACCACGCTTTCATCGTCACTGATTAAAGAGGCAGTTAAATAGTGCGAACGCCAGTCTCTGATAAACAAGATTGTGAAATGTGTGTTTAAAAGTGCAATCTTGAAATACTTTGATGACGTTGAAATGTCTATAGAATTTTCCTCAGTATAAACCACCTTTTTCTTCGTGATCAATATGTTATGATAGATACATTTAACGTATAAAAACAAACATCAAGCTGATCAATAATTTTTTTTTCAAAATATAGACGTGAAAATACTTTGAAATGATAAAATCTAATAGCTGTTGTCCCGCAGTTGACGATGGTGAAACATGATTTTGGTGGTTGAAAGATGAGTGAGTTTTTATATACAGTGCATGAGATCTATTTTTTAATTCAAAAGATGGATTTCTTTAAACGTCCAACCGAACGATATCTCTCAAACAAAGAGATGTCGCTCTAAGTTAAAAAGATATCTCTATTCGTCCCCGTTATCTATCTCGGTAGCAGAGATACAGGGAAATATTCGCCCCCGTTTTATTTTCGCCCCTTGTTACCAGTGGATGAATTTAAGATTGAACAAAAATGTTTTTTCTCTCAACTCTCAATTAGCACAACTGTCTGGGCGAGTTTAAAACGGAGCGAACCCTAAACGTGCGAGGGCCTGTGTTTAGTATCTCTTAGAGTCTAGCTGTAAGAAAGATATCTCTGTTTGTTAAAGTAAAAGAAATATCTTTTTGAATAATCAGTAAAACGGCTTGCCATAGACCTCGGTTTTTACAGCCCTTCTATCCTCACCTCAGATAAATGCTGAGCGTTTGACAAAAGAGCTAACTATTTTTAGGTTTTGAAGTCCATGACCTCTGGACACGACGCGAACGTTCTTACCACAGCACCACAGGAACGGTGATACACAGGATTACACTGGACATGGACAGATGTTTTACAATTATTGACAATAATGACCATTTGTCACTGTAACACTGAATCAAACTCAAGTAGATTGTCATTTTGTTGTTTGAACTGACAAACTTTGGCTGCAGAAAAACATTTTAACTGCGTACATAACCTCCCAACATTAATTTTCGCTCATATATATGTATATAGTATATATAACAATAAAGGCACTGACTCTTCAGGCGCGACGCGGATCCAGCTTCTTTTTTTTTTTTTGGTCAGGGGGTGTCCAAAAGGCTGGTAGTCTGGAAATTCCTGGATTTCTACGTTTTTCTACTGCAGACAATACTAAATCATTACCTAAACTGATGCATAACATCGAACATAAATGCATATGTGAGCGTAGGTCTCCCTCGAAAATGTTTTACTCATAGGAAGACAGCACCGATGCCGGTGTAGGGCTTCAAATTTAGACCTTTATTTGGCACTCAAGGCCTTTGAGCAGTGAGGGTCCGTGACTCGAGACCTCGGTTTGTACGATAAGATTTTTTGTAAATATGATTAACAAACGGGTCGCTTGAAACTCCTATTTAAAGTATTAATTCATTATCAAATGATATTTCATAATCATCGTAGAACATTAAATTGAGCTACTTTTCCTTATTCAGTAATGAATATGTAGCGGGAAAGTAATATAAGTGTGTGTCACTTCATTGTCATTATAAATAATATTATCATCTGATCAACTCTACTAACATATAATAAGATATTGATGAAGGATGCCTTCTTCTCTTATGTATGAGTTTTTATGAAGAAGAAAAAATCATAAGGAACAAACCTTATGTCGGGCCCAGACCCCCCCCCCCCCCCCCCTCCCGATTTGTCAGAGGTGGGGTCTGAGAACCTCATCTCTTGACAAACCACATGGGAGCGGGTTCCGCTCTGTATCCGTGCAAGACTCTTTACCTAAAAGTTACCCAAAAAAAAAAGAAAAAGAAGAAGAAGAAAGATTCAATTTATTTGTACATGATGTTTATAGAGCTAAGGGTTCCAAGGCCCTATATAAACCTAAAACTGTCACGTAATTTATTCCAAATGGTTGCTATATATACATGCAATTAAAGTTAGGAACATTTCAAGCCTTTTGTCGATTTCCATCATTGTTTATATCATTAAGGCGTCACAAATTAAATTAGTGCACTTAGATTTTGTCAGTTGACGAAATAAGTGGAATACTGTGAGCTCAGCCTAGCACAATGAAACTTTAAAATTGTACTGCTTTAAAAGGTTTGGTGCACTTCTCATAAAACGGCAGATTTAGACTTTAAAAGATTTTTTTTGTATTTTTCTTCCGTCATTTTTTAAGTATTTAAAAGCTACCTGTACAAGGGCTTTTAAAACTAGTATATCTGACATATGGAAAATAGGACTTCATTATGATTTAAAAACTTTTTTGTCAAAATTACCTTCATGTAAATCTTTCCAACTAAGAAACGAGAGCATGACTGTCAATCATTAAATCGAGAATAACACGCACTATATATACATATATATATATATATATATATATATATATATATATATATATATATATATATATATATATATATATATATATCCTTTCAGTGTACACTATTACTATTGTGACCTGCGAACAATAAAAAGTACCACTGATTACACAGTCAGTCACACCTTGAACAAAAATAATCACAATGAAAGCAGATGTGCTGCAGGTCACGTGTTTGCAACTCATTATTACCAAAAACAAAAAACAAAACACACCCATAGAAAGTAACAAACCATTTGTGTTTGTGTATGCATTGTTTTCCATTGTTTACCCCGAAAACTGAGAGCTAAGGTGGCAGGGGACAGTTTCTTTGGTTTTGAAACATGTGGATAGGGGGTATACACCAAAGTCAGATTATGACAGACTAATGAAAAATCATATTTCCCTTTTATGTCAATACTTGTATTTCATATTAGTGTAGTTGATAAATTATGACCCTAAATTACATGTAATCTATAAATACTGGTGCTGGTGCACAAAACATGCTCTGAGCAGGTTCCCCTTTTTTGCTTTGATTTTCCCTCATTTGGGCTAATCCGCACCACCCCCACACCATCACAGTACCAAACATGGGGATTTAGACACTGTGCACAATCAAGAACCCTATCTGCCCTTCTCAAAAATCTACCTCTCATATGGGGCCATCCACCTTCCCTCACAGCTACAGACCTTTTGCTAGACCCTGCATGTTTTCACCAGAATTTCTTCAGCAACTGACCACGTGTCTTAGTTTCGTATTTGCACCCATCTATATGCTAGGAATCATGGTGACACCTACATGTTGTATATCAACATTTTTACTAAGCACTCAGCTACATTTGACATGCATCCTAAAATTATTGTATACATTTTTACACATGTAATATCACTTCAAATACGGGGTAATTCCATTTTTTGAAAAAGTTGACGGCCTATAGTGCGAAACTGTCCCCTGCTACCTAAGCAGTGTTATAGTACAACATGAGGGAATTCATTTGATGAATTCGAAATCGGTCATTTGAAGCAAAGTGGAATTGTTTCGGAATGGCGAATTTGCAAGCATGCATCATTTTATGACGATTACACGTTTGACTTTAAAACCACAGGTCGTATGAAAATCATACATAATGGATATTTTTTGTAAATTGTTTTGATGTATATTTATTAATCATTAATGTACAGATAATCACTCAAGTCACGATTCAGTAGCTTAGATTAATACCCAATACCAAGATTTACATGTGTAACAAGAGGGGAGAAGTAATGGAGTCACACCAGAGTGTCATTAATAAATTAGAACCCGACACCTCGGAATTTTTAGACTGGTGCTCTACCAACTTAAATATCTAGCCACCGGCGTTCGCGACGGTCTGACTGCCACAATCCTCCCCCATCGAATGTCACATCGTTCTTGATCAATCCGTCCTTTTCTTGGATGGACCAGACCGGGAATTAAAAATGGACCCTCTGAATGGACAGGTGCTGTACAAACTGAGCTATTTGGCCTCTGGCGTTTGAGCCGGTCTAACCACCATAAATGTACATGTAATCATGAGTATTTCATTTGTGTATACATTATATGAATAACAGAAAAGCAGAAAAAAGGAGAGAAAAAAAGAATATACATCTGGCTGATTCTACAATTAGAACCACGTTCAAATGTAGAAAACGAACAAAGGAGTGTACTTAAAATACTTTGTTTTTACTGTTTGAAGGTAAGGGATTCTGGGGACTTGACTCTACAAGGCCTTTAAATATTCGTCATTTTATTAATTCTGGTCTGATAATGACGACAAGAAATAGTCAAAGTGTCCATTAACTTAAGAAGTCTTAATTCTTGCTCTACAAAATCTCTAGAACCCAGGAGCTTCCGTGGGCTTCGCCCTATCGACTCCCATCGGCGCTTCATTCTTGACCCACTGGGGCCTCAAAGCGACCCTCAGACCCCCCCCCCCCCCAACTTCCTGGACCCCCCCCCCCCCTAACATGTATCGATCAAAGTTATGCAGATGTAACTCTAAAATACCTTCAAGATAATAAGGAACCAGTACAGTCGAATGTTGATGACGTCACAACCCTTAATTTGCTATTTGGAAAACGTTGTGTGTTAAGAGACAATGATAGTGTTCAATTATATGGTTTAAAGGGAACTAGATCGATACCCACTAATCATTCAAAGAAAAATAATGAAATATTGGTGTAAATTACTGAATACTGGAAACTGCATTTTAAGATCATCCTATGAATACTTAAGATATGATGCAGAAAATGGATCGGGTTCTGGCATGAATTGGGCACGTGATATAAAACTTGAAGTATTTAGATTGGGTTAATGAGAATCTAGGTTGAGGCAGAATATTGTGAACACTGTCCAATTTATGCATATATACAAAGATAGAATTCTAGACATATATTTACAAGACTGTAATGCATTCATGGAAAACTCTTCAAAATGTTTTTTATCTAAACACTTTGTACATCATGACTTCTGTAGAATCCATCTATGTATATTTAACAAAACCAATTCACAACAATTCAAAAAAAAACTTATCTCTCTCATTAGACTCGCACTGTTTAAATATTGAAACTGGAAGATACCAGGGTGAGAGCAGGCAGCATAGAGTATGTGATGTTTGTGACACCCAACAAATTGAAGATGAATTTCGTGTTATCCTTCAATGTCCTAAATACTCCTCAATAAGGGAAAAATACATTCAGAAATACTACTATACAAATCGCCAAGTTCATGTGAATTACTTCAGTTGTTGGGTTCACAACACACGCCTACCCTGGCTGCTCTAGGAAAATATCTTCAATATGCTCTTGTATCACGTAATGCTGAATTGTCGCCTTAATATATATGCGTGTGCGTGATGCCTTTTGTATTACTAGTATTGTTCAATATTGTTTGATATTACTTTCTAGTTATGTATTGTACTTTGAACTATGCTTAATACCATATATATACATATGTACAAGAAACTGGACGTGTGGAACACTTGTTCAGGAGTTTCACCCCCTCCCCCTTTTATTGTTACATTTTTAAAAATACTGGTGGACTGTACTGCCCAAAGTTGTATTAATTCAATAAACTTGTTCTAGTCTAATGCCTCGGTTTTTATATTCGAAACAACATTTCGCGACCTCGGAGGTTATCCTGCAATATACACGAAAACAATAACTTTATTTCTATTCTGCCATGTTCTATTACGGCCCAGAAATATACAATTGATCGTTTACGGGTCTATGACAACTCATCGAGAAAAAAATCATAGATACGACAACTCTTCAATACAAGAAATCATAGGATGGACATCTCATATAAACAAGTTATCGACACTCATCGAAACTAGTCGAATAAAAACATGCAGGAATGACAATTAATTGTCTTGGGTGACAATGATGAAATACAACAAAACAATGAAAAGTGTTCAAATCTCTTTTTTCTCTCTCTATCTTATTATTATTCAATACGAGTGACGTCGATGAGGTATCGTTTCTGTGATGAGTTTCTCGATGAGTTTCTGTGATTCGTCGCGTCGGTGAGTTTTACTTTTGATTGGTTGACTTTCGGTGAATTGTAGCCTTCGGTGAGTTGTCGTTCGATGAGTTGTCCGGTACCGATCGTGGACCTATACAGTTACGAAGTAGGTTAATGTGACGTCATGACATTTTCCGAAACAGACTGTTTGCTGAATGATGAAAAGGGTAAGATCGTAGGAAACACTAGATCTATTTTGAAAAATACATTAAGTATTTAGTTTGATGTTGATTTGTATCAACTGCTTTGAATACACATTCCAAGAAAATTGTGTGTGCATCGACATGTTTACATGTGTATCGATCTCGGAATACAGACGATTGATTTATACTGAATGGCAGACAAATGTTTCTTCAGTCATTTAGTTTTGCAACATATATTGATTAATTTTTATGATTATAGAATTGAATTGTCAGTTAACGACTTTATTGTGGTAAAAGCAAAACTTGAAGTGCAAGCGAGATGTGTATTAATTTTCTCATAATCGGTTATTTGCGTATGAAGTATATTGCAGAATAATGACCGCGACATTCCTTTGATCTTAATATACAATAACCGTGGTATCCATCGCTACATAATGTAGTTTGATATATGTAGGAGATCGGAGGGCGTATCTACAATGTTATGTACATGTACATACATGTATGTACCTATTCCCAATAGATTCAAACATGACATGATAGTTTCTTCCGGTCAGGAAGCAACAAGAGGCTGACGATATAAGAGAGTGATTGAAGTTATTGTGGGGGTGAGAAAGCGTGAATTACAAGTAGGATTGTTGTGGTTTTCCGAACTGCGAATGACCAGTTGAAATAATAATGCCTGTAATATGATTTGATTCTTGTGACCAATTATCAATCGTAAAATTACTAAATATATTTCAAATGTGGTAGTCTATTCATTTTAAATTGCAAATATAAACTGCATGGGTTACCTATTAAAATGAGTATATTTCACAAAAGGATGAAATAAGTCATGTACGAAAGGTGATAAAAATATCTAAGATTAGCACCATGTAATAAAACTTCATTGGTGTTATCTGTGTTGGTTACTCAGCATTCAGAGTACAAGTAAACAAAAGTAGAAATTTCAGCACGTTACAAGTATATAAATATACTAAATTACGCAAAGTATAATCTCTCTTTTACAAATCATATTAAAGAAGCAGAAAAACAGTGGAAACCCTTATCTAATTTGACATTGTCTTAAGTCAGGACGAGTGACACGCCCCCTTAAACGCATTTCTAGTTACTGGTAGACCCAGCGCTGAGCCGTGCCAAGGCCTATATGATCCTGGCGTCTGTATGAACACTTACATGGGTCGAGTTCAATTCTTCATTATAATGATGTCGATGTGACATTTGGCGCAGTGTTATGAGTCGACCGGCGTGAGTCGGTTTCCTCCTGTCTGTAACCTCAGGAATACATATAACATATGCCACCTGAAATTAAGTCTGCAAATATAGTGTATATCTCTTACACTTTTATATGATTATTCCGGGAAAAGATTTTGTCCCATGTGTCATTTTTACGTTAAAACTTATAAAAATATTACATGTATATTCTCTTGTTTAATACGAAAGACTTAGTTTGATATTATTCAACTTGAGTGTATAAGTAGATAGCTCAAGCTAATTCTAAAAATGTTTACACAGGAGGAAAATAATAACCTGTTTATTCTCTCTTCCATGAAACACCACATGCTTTTGGTGGCTGTCTATACGATTTCACATCGTAAACTAAAATAAATCGTTCATTGAATTGTAATTCTTGCTTTCCTTCTAGTATCCGTTACTTGTGTGAAAAGAAATCCTTCTGTAATTTGTTAAAGACCAATTCTTTACCCGTTACAATTTTCATTGCATGCTTTTTATTGTTTTTTTTTTTTTATTAATGAATTCTAGAATGGTTATTGTCCAATCTTGGCTTCAACATGGTGACAAAGAAAGGTACCCCGATTCCGGAAATACTGCGGTATTTTGAATTCCGATATACCAATCATTACTTTGGCTCAATATACAATGTATTTATATATACATCGTAATTTGAACTTTATTTATTTTCACTTCATTATTTCAATGAAAGAAAATAGTTTGATTATTACGTGTTCTTCAAAATCTTTATAAGTAAAAGTTAAGAGTATTTTGCATAAGTGGGTACATCTATTGAAAACGTGATACGTAATAATAAAATACCCGTGTTTCATTGAACCGCGATTGATTGGCCCGCGCCAAATAGCAATATCTATTTATAATATTCACTTCCAAGAACAACATTTGAAACACCCACTTGATTTAAAAGGTAAACGTCAAGCTCGGTGAGTTTTCACAAGGTTGGGAGGGGCACTGTACGTCTCGGTAAACAATGCCTATCAAATTAGGAAATACGTGTACTAGTTCACAAATTAATTCTACATATCTGTTTTACTGTCATGTAAAAATCATTTACAAAGAGAAATGCGGATTTTTATTCCTGTTCCATCAGTTCATTTAAAACGATGAAATATACAATATACAACCCCCCCCCCCCCAAAAAAAAAAAACTAGCTCAAATTACAATACTGAATAGTGATAATACATTTCCTCATTCCCTGGCTTTAAAATGTTTCATACCAGGGGCGGATCCAGGAATTGTGGTTACGGGGGGCGCCATTTTATGAGGCAGTGGGTCCGGGAGTCCAGGGGCGAAGCCCCCGAAAGGTCCTGGAATTTACAGATTTTATGGGGCTTGAAATATTTCTCCTATAAAGTCATTTGTACTATTTTCTATCATTTTAATAAGGTGAAATTAATAAAAATGACCCAAATTTTAAGAGTTTTTTGGGGGGGGGGGGGGAAATTAGGTTCTCCCAATAAAGTAATTCAAGAAATCAAAGGATTTTTTCATTTATTTCTCCGGGAGTGGAAGAAATTATTGCTTCTTTTATCGTTTAGTACATTTTCCAAAACAAGATACCGCGATTTACCTGAAATTTGAAAATTTTAGGTGGAAGGGGGGGGGGGGGGGGGCGGCTGCGCCCCCCTCTAAATCCGCCACTGCATATATATAGTACAATTTTACCTCGCAAATTCCCTGTGTGTATGGAACATGCTCAATGTGCAGTTTCACTGGTTAACACATAGTTGTGATACATTCATATGCAATTGATCGCCTTTTAAATTGCGCAAAAACTTGAGAATGAACATAAGTTCGATATTTTAGGAACATAGACTGAATACAATGTTGACATACTCCTTTTCTCGTGAGAGTTCCGACTACACCTTTTCACTGAAGTTCTTCACAATTAGACAATGGGTTAGGTCCATATATTTCTTTTTTTTTTTTTTATAAAAATATACTTGTTGTTCGTTGTCTCTGCTCTGACTAAATGCTAGAGCGCGATTTTATAGATCCACTTGACTTTCCTATAGGCCTATGACAATGATATACATGTAGAGCGAGGCTTGTAACATTTCGCCATTAATTAAGGACAAACTTGACTATGCACATGGACCAGGGATGGGGTGATTGAAAAATGTAATTGTAAATATCTGTATTTAAATACAGCTTTTAAAGTAATTGTATGTATTTGTATATTGACTTGGCTTTCAATTACAAGTGATAGAATGAATTTTAATATATTCAATTACATTTCAATTACATTATTCAATCTTTAAAATTTGAAAATGATGGAATGAAAGTGTCTAATAATAATGGCGTTAGACTGTTTCACTGTTAGTGATGGGGTGTTTATGCAATGATTAGAGATTCCATTAAAGCAGCACGGCCTCAGCGCCCAGGGCTAATGGGGAAGGTCTAATTTTGTTCAGGTGGGAACCCCTCTCATACCCAAGAAAAAAGGGGGCAGAAAAAATACTGCTTCTAGATGAATTGCATGTCCCAGTAAAAGCATCTGGAAATTTCAAAGCCAAGATTTAAATAAAAATAAAATAAACTTCAGTACTACTTGAAATGTATTTAATTACATTTTTCAAAGTAATTGAGAGTAATTAATTACATAGCTTGAAATCAATGTAATTGTAATTGCAAGCAAAGACAAAATTATCAATGCAATTGAAAGTATTTGATTACCATTGTCAATGTAAATGACCCCCTCACTGCCTGCCATGGACAAACCAAACCATAAGTTTATTCCATATATTTGCCGAATAAAGATAACTATATCGACTGAGTGTTTTAGTCGCTACATATAAAGTTGATTGTCCAAATGCAGAAAACGATGAATGTCATGACTGTTTCACGAGTAACATATGTATACATATTTCTATAAGAAACACAACAACAACACACTCACCTAATTTTCTTATTAATACATTTACTTTGAACCAAAACAAAATGCTAACAAAATATATTAAAACTCTGCTTTAAATGGATTAATCAAACATAGATATTGTAATTCAATGCCAATAATTTCATACTCCATGTATACCATTTCAGACCAATAGTTTTACTGATACTTCAACATAGAGTTAATTATCACTGACTACTGTGTGTTTTACTGATACTTCAACATAGAGATAATTATTACAGACCACTGTGTGTTTTACTGATACTTTAACATAGAGATAATTATCACTGACCACTGTGTGTTTTACTGATACTTTAACATAGAGATAATTATCACAGACCACTGTGTGTTTTACTGATACTTTAACATAGAGATAATTATCACAGACCACTGTGTGTTTTACTGATACTTTAACATAGAGATAATTATTACAGACCACTGTGTGTTTTACTGATACTTTAACATAGAGATAATTATTACAGACCACTGTGTGTTTTACTGATACTTTAACATAGAGATAATTATCACAGACCACTGTGTGTTTTACTGATACTTTAACATAGAGATAATTATTACAGACCACTGTGTGTTTTACTGATACTTTAACATAGAGATAATTATTACAGACCACTGTGTGTTTTACTGATACTTTAACATAGAGATAATTATCACAGACCACTGTGTGTTTTACTGATACTTCAACATAGAGATAATTATCACTGACTACTATATGTTTTACTGATACTTCAACATAGAGATAATTATCACTGACTACTGTGTGTATTACTGATACTTCAACATAGAGATAATTATCACTGACTACTGCGTGTTTTACTGAAACTTCAACATAGAGATAATTATCACTGACCACTGTGTGTCTTACTGATACTTCACCATAGAGATAATTATCACTGACTACTGTGTGTTTTACTGATACTTTAACATAGAGATAATTATCACTGACTACTGCGTGTTTTACTGATACTTCAACATAGAGATAATTATCACTGACCACTGTGTGTTTTACTGATACTTTAACATAGAGATAATTATTACAGACCACTGTGTGTTTTACTGATACTTTAACATAGAGATAATTATCACTGACTACTGTGTGTTTTACTGATACCTCAACATAGAGATAATTATCACTGACTACTGTGTGTTTTACTGATACTTTAACATAGAGATAATTATCACAGACCACTGTGTGTTTTACTGATACTTCAACATAGAGATAATTATCACTGACTACTATATGTTTTACTGATACTTCAACATAGAGATAATTATCACTGACTACTGTGTGTATTACTGATACTTCAACATAGAGATAATTATCACTGACTACTGCGTGTTTTACTGAAACTTCAACATAGAGATAATTATCACTGACCACTGTGTGTCTTACTGATACTTCACCATAGAGATAATTATCACTGACTACTGTGTGTTTTACTGATACTTCAACATAGAGATAATTATCACTGACTACTGCGTGTTTTACTGATACTTCAACATAGAGATAATTATCACTGACTACTGTGTGTATTACTGATACCTCAACATAGAGATAATTATCACAGACCACTGTGTGTTTTACTGATACTTTAACATAGAGATAATTATCACTGACTACTGTGTGTTTTACTGATACTTCAACATAGAGATAATTATCACTGACTACTGTGTGTTTTACTGATACTTCAACATAGAGATAATTATTACAGACCACTGTGTGTTTTACTGATACTTTAACATAGAGATAATTATCACTGACCACTGTGTGTTTTACTGATACTTTAACATAGAGATAATTATCACAGACCACTGTGTGTTTTACTGATACTTTAACATAGAGATAATTATCACTGACCACTGTGTGTTTTACTGATACTTTAACATAGAGATAATTATCACAGACCACTGTGTGTTTTACTGATACTTTAACATAGAGATAATTATCACTGACTACTGTGTGTTTTACTGATACTTCAACGTAGAGATAATTATCACTGACCACTGTGTGTTTTACTGATACTTTAACATAGAGATAATTATCACTGACCACTGTGTGTTTTACTGATACTTTAACATAGAGATAATTAGCACAGACCACTGTGTGTTTTACTGATACTTCAACATAGAGATAATTATCACTGACTACTGTGTGTTTTACTGATACTTCAACATAGAGATAATTATCACTGACTACTGTGTGTATTACTGATACCTCAACATAGAGATAATTATCACTGACTACTGTGTGTTTTACTGATACTTCAACATAGAGATAATTATCACTGACAACTGTGTGTATTACTGATACCTCAACATAGAGATAATTATCACTGACTACTGTGTGTTTTACTGATACTTCAACATAGAGATAATTATCACTGACTACTGTGTGTTTTACTGATACTTCAACATAGAGATAATTATCACTGACTACTTCGTGTTTTACTGATACTTCAACATACAGATAATTATCACTGACTACTGATACTTCAACATAGAGAGATAATTATCAACGACTACTCTATGTTTTTAAATTGGTCGTATTTCTAGAATCTGTATCTCAAATAATAGTACTTAAAAGTACTTAAAATCATATTTGATTTATTCATACAGATATCAACTGTTAATATTTTGGGAAAACGCACAATTAGTAAACCCGTGTAATGACACGTCCTATTTCCGGTTAGGAAGCAACACGAGGTTGGGATTGATGTCACTCTGAGGTGAAAGTACGAAAATTCATCGGAACTTTATTTGCACGCGAGATAATCTGTGGTTTTGAAACTTACGAATCTGACCATGTACTATGGGATGTGGGGTTCCCGATAAATATACACCCCCTCCTAATGTAAAACTATCATGTTTAAATATGTTGTCACCCCGCATTTTGCTAGGAAATTGGGGTATATCGCTGTTATCCATGTCCGTCCACACGGTCGTCCGTCTATCGTATACTATATACTGTCTCGTCATTGGACCTCCTCTTGTATTTAAAAATGTATGCAGCAACCACTAGTGAAATAAAATCCACTGATGATAAATGTTGCATTATTGAATGCATTTGTGTTTGCTATAATGAAAAAAAAATATATATATATGTCGTTAATGATGCACCATCAAAACCGTTAGTGACAAAATGTTCGTTAATGATTAACTTTATTATTTCATTAGCGAACAATTATCATTAATCATGCATTTTTCATTAGCGAACACTAATCCATTCGTTAAAATTCGTTAATGCAACAGTTATCACCAGTGAGTTTCACATCATTAGTGAGTTTTATATCATTAGTGAGTTTTATATTATTAGTGAGTTTTACATCATTAGTGAGTTTTACATCATTAGTGAGTTTTATATTATTAGTGATTTTATATTATTAGTGAGTTTTACATCATTAGTGAGTTTTACATCATTAGTGAGTTTTACATCATTAGTGAGTTTTACATCATTAGTGAGTTTTACATCATTAGTGAGTTTTATATTATTAGTGAGTTTTATATTATTAGTGAGTTTTACATCATTAGTGAGTTTTACATCATTAGTGAGTTTTACATCATTAGTGAGTTTTACATCATTAGTGAGTTTTACATCATTAGTGAGTTTTACATCATTAGTGAGTTTTACATCATTAGTGGTTGATACACAGGTGAAGAAAAATCCTTTGTGCATAGGCTTGAGCATGTTATTTTAGGTGTGCAGTTGTTGTTTTGAAAATCGATTTAGCTCCAGGAGGTCCGAATAAGAACTAAATGAGTTAAATTTCTATTAATACTTAAATACTGGAACTCTTTCTATAGTTAAAGGTTGGTGACTTTGTGATAGAATGTTTGAGTTGATCCTATGAATGTGTTATAAAGTTTGTGATAGAATGTTTGAGTTGATCCTATGAATGTGTTATAAAGTTTGTGATAGAATGTTTGAGTTGATCCTATGAATGTGTTATAAAGTTTGTGATAGAATGTTTGAGTTGATCCTATGAATGTGTTATAAAGTTTGTGATAGAATGTTTGAGTTGATCCTATGAATGTGTTATAAAGTTTGTGATAGAATGTTTGAGTTGATCCTATGAATGTGTTATAAAGTTTGTGATAGAATGTTTGAGTTGATCCTATGAATGTGTTATAAAGTTTGTGATAGAATGTTTGAGTTGATCCTATGAATGTGTTATAAAGTTTGTGATAGAATGTTTGAGTTGATCCTATGAATGTGTTATAAAGTTTGTGATAGAATGTTTGAGTTGATCCTATGAATGTGTTATAAAGTTTGTGATAGAATGTTTGAGTTGATCCTATGAATGTGTTATAAAGTTTGTGATAGAATGTTTGAGTTGATCCTATGAATGTGTTATAAAGTTTGTGATAGAATGTTTGAGTTGATCCTATGAATGTGTTATAAAGTTTCGGATGATACTACTAATGTATACCTGTACCTTAAAGGTCCAAAAACAAAGACAAAAAAAAAAAATAGATAAAGAAGCGATTTCCCAAGGTGAAGAAACTTTGTTTTTTATAAAGACTTGGTTTCCGGAACACTTCTTACAATTTACACAGTGGCCATCTTTTTGAAGATGATTGGTGGTGTTCTGTAGATGTGTAATAAGGTGTCGAAATTTTCAATTTTATCCTGGGGGCCAAATGGGGGTAGACAAAATCTCCTGGTTTCAAGAACTCTTACATTTTACACAGTATGTAAATCATCTTTTGGAAGGCAATTGGTGGTGTCCTATAGATGAGCAATAAGATTTCAGAATTTTAATTTTCAGCCTGGGTCCCATTGGGAGTTGAAAAACGATGTTTTTATATAGAACAATGCAGTTGCTAAATCATCTTTTGGGAGATGTTTGATGGTTTCCTTTAGATGTTTTCGGATTTTTTTCACCTTGAGCGGCAGATGGGGTGGGAAAACGACGAACAAAAACCTGAAGCTCAGTGCATTGTGTCATGTGCAAGAAGAATATATTTGCTTTAAGTATTGGAATCTAAACTATTTTAGAGATATTTGAACAATAAAAAATGATGGGGGTTGGGATGGGATGACCCCGGGGCACTTGCCCATCAGAACACTCAATGTACAGGGTATTTTGATGTGTGAAGCATGGATTTATATGGCTTGGGGGTCAGAACCTCAATTGTTTTAAATATATTTCAACAATTATGAAATAGGGTTTCATTGTTTGGTATGAGCCCAGGGCACTTGCCCAACAGAATACTCGATGCATCTTGACATATGCAGCAAGAATATACATGTATATGGTATAGGGTATGTAATGTGGGGACTATCGTTGCTTCTTTTTTAGTTACACGAGTACGACGAAGAATATACTTGCGCGTGGGTAATACTGTCTTCTGGTAGCATCTAGTTTACGTTTAGCTTTAGAGGGAAAACCCCCCAGGTTGATATAACTCTTTTTCAATACATACAAATTGATAGGAGTGCACACATCTGCTGTGTAAAGCACCGAATCGTGTCGATTACTACATGGGCTCTAGTGTAATGGTGTATTTTACACAGTGATCTAATGCCTTACCGGTAGCACGCTACCCCAGACGTTTCCCCAGACGTAATCTGCATATGTAAGTCTGACCCTTTTCGTGCGCACCTTGCTCACAATTAAAATAGCTAGATATTGTATCGTTCCAGACAAAAGCCCTTTTTGAACTAATAGTTCCATTTCTGAAAAAAAGTTTAAAGGATCACATGCTCAAGTTTTGGTAAAGATATCAATACTGTGGTATTCTATAAAAATCGTTGTATAGATATTGATAAAACTTTTTCACCCTGCTTGGGGTCCGATGCAGTCAGAGCTAGGTCCCCCTCTACCTCTATAAAAAGGAGGAGAGGCTACAAGCCTGTTGGAATTAAAACTGAACGGCGACTTATACAGGTAGCAAGCGAGAGACAGGGTGAAAAAGCTGGGTCTTGTATACCTGGCCACCAGGCGTGGTTTGTAATATAAGACATGGGGTGGTTCCATGTTAAGCCTGGGTCCCTTCTGGCACTCGCATCAAAGCGGGGCCACTAGTTTTGCCCACCTTTCATTGGTATACTAGTTGTCTCCCTAGATTCCTACAAAAATTATGTGGCCATTCTTATCCACTACTAGTGTAATATAGTTTGATTGAACAATAAAAGGTTAAATACAACTTGGTGTTGTCATAGTGATTCAGTGCCTAATTTGGATAACATTGTGAGCGATGTTGGCTCAGCTACACTTGACTTGTTCATCTTCAATTAATAAGATAGACGGCTTACAGTCAACAAGTTCTAGTCCTAAAGTAAGATAGTTTATATCCTGTACCATATCGTTAATAAAAATTGAAAATAAGACAGGGGATAAATGATATCCCTGTTTAACATCAGTTTTACAACTAAACCAAATTGTAAGTTTTCCTTTAATTTGTAACACATGATTCTGAGCTTTGATAAATATTTTTACCGGGTTATACAGTTCATCATCTATGTTATGTAACAAAAGTTTATAAAGCATCATATTTCTATCGACAAAATCGAAACATATTAATGCAACATTAAAAAGTTCTATTGCTTTGGACTAAACCGAGGGAATGGTGTGTGTAAAAATGTGTTGGAAAAGATGATGTAACGCGTTGATGACTATTGGATATTTCAAAACACTGTAATGAATTTCGTCGAACCCGCAAGCAGACTTAATATGTAAGTTTATGTTTTCCTAGCCTTTTTTTTCACGAATGAATATTCAGCATTGTTGCGAACCTTGTGCTCTATTTGACAACATGTTTTTTGCATTGTTTTGAACGCCATTTTTTCTGCCTGTATATCATATACATGTAAATGTAACTTGTTGACTTGAACATGAATTGAATTGGATTGTAACAGGGGGAGGGGGGTGTTATTATAATTCATTTTTTTCTAAGAGTACAATTGTTATGATCTCCCCATTGTTTATATATATTGTCACTTCAATAAATAACAATTCACACATAATTGGTGGGGGTTTTTGGTTGTTGTTGTTTTTTTTTTTTATCATATTACATATTCTTTCGTTGTTATTAAAGGAATTCGAAATTTATATTAGGTTTAAAGAACTAGTGAAATTCCGAGTTAGGTGTATTACATAAATATGATTCGAAATTGTTTTGTGTATGCTTGAAATATGAAAAAACAGATATTTAACACACACACCCACACCCCCCGATTCTATCTTCGATACCAATTTGTTTCCAGGATCTCGAACGTGTTTCCTTGACGATCGGTTATTGTCGTAATACATGTACTTGCCGAAAAATATTAGCGATGCCCAGCGAGATGGAGAATTCAAACAAAAGAACACCACGGTATTGTATTTGGCAAGTTTACGTTATTTGTATGCGGAGTAAAATAGTGTAGCCACCAGGTGTACATTGTAATCTCGTTCCGATGAACGTGGGATTATGAATTGCATAAAATCTGCATTTAAAGAAATTGTCACCGATTATAGCTCCTATTGCTTTCAGGGTATTAGAGATTGACGGTCCGGTGTAGCTGCTGTGATGTGATCGATCCTAAACGAATTGAGATGTGTATTTAGTACACTGATTTTCACAGAACAAACCCTTTCTCTTTGACGTCTGTATTTCTAATTTCACTAGACAGATTCTCTCGCACATAGATTTAGAGTTATATATAATCATTTCTTGTATTATACAGGAAATAAGTTAATAATTCTCGGAGAATTCAAAACATTCACGTTCAACACTGATCAATACTATATTTACAGTGTTAAAAGACTTTGGTAATCATTGGGAAGGTATATCGTGTATGGTGAATGTTCCTTATGCATGCATTTGTTACACGAACCTTTGGATGTGCAGTAATATATTTGCATATGTGTTAATCCGAGATTCCTCTGACTCTTACCCCCGCTTTTATATTTGACATGTGCGGGGGAGAGTCAGAGCGGACTCCATATTGAAAAGTGGGAATTCAGCGACACCAGTTGGTGTCGCTGCTTTACCTACCTCTTACAACTTTATTTCGCGGACCCATCTTCCAAGACGCGAGGATTCAGTTATCGGAAGATTATTCTACAAATACATCATGATTAATACGATGATATCGCCGTTTAAACGATGGAATTTTGTGTTTACATGTGCTGACGTCATGCGCAAAGAAATGAAATGGCGAGTCGGCGACCTAATTCAAGTGATGCTCCATTTGTCGGTGTTAGGACCGTTTAAACGGCGATAGCATTGTATTAATCATGATCTATTTATAGATTTATCTTCCGTTAACTGAATTCTCACGTCTTGGAAGATAGATCCGCGAAATAAAGTTGTAAGAGGTAGGTAAAGCAGCGACACCAGCTGGTGTCGCTGAATTCCCACTTTTGAATATGGAGTCCGCTCTGACTCTCCCCCGCACATGTCAAATATAAAAGCGGGGGTAAGAGTCAGAGGAATCTCGGATTACATATGTGTGTGCAGATGCTTCATATTTCTTCCTGAATACATTTGAAAATGCACTGTGAACAAGTGTATAGAAGATATAAAGGTTATACATAGATTGAAGGTTTAGATAATCGATCAATGCCTTCATGAATTTTCACAGGTAGATAAATAACACAATAAAACTAAGGAGTGCGGTGCCTCAGTCAAAGAATTTTGATAAAATGTATTACAAAAAAAAAGGAAAAAAAAGAAAAAAAAAGTGCACTACAGAATTATTCTTATTCTAAGATCAAAATCCAAGAGGAACATGCTTATATACATGGATGCACATCTTAATCAATTAACCTTTGATCAATGAATTTGATGTGCCATCAAGACTTTGGAATGTTAATCAAATCAAGCTAAAACTGTTCTGTTAAGCTCAATTCTAGTTCTATATCATGAAGATAAATGATAAACAACATATGTACTAGAGCAGAAGAATTGACAATCGATCTCGTCCCTTTCCCCGTCTCGAAGTGTCACATATTCATTAAAATGTCTATGCAGATTTTGTCAGGTTTGAGTGGGTGTTGGATCGTTGCGATCTGAATTAGTACAGCTGTTTTATGAGTACTGTAGAGATCGCTGCGCGAACAAGAGAATGTGTGGGAAACTTTACATCTCTCTGTGTGAGAACTGCTTAAAATTGAAAAAATAAACGAAAATTAGAGTATTGGATAAAATCGAATATTAAACCCCAATTGTTTAGATGATAGCATGATACGGACGTCGAAGATTTAGATTCCATTTTTAAGATTAACGTTATCGCTCTGAACCAGTGACTCGCGAATTTGACGGCTGTTTAAACGTCGTCACCCTGTAAGCGGTACCAGATAGCCTCGACCTGTTTAAACACGTCACAGTCGTCACCCTGTAAGCGGTACCAGATAGCCTCGACCTGTTTAAACACGTCACAGTCGTCAACACGTCAAATAACCATGCATACAATGCATAACCTCAGTATTTTGTCAAATGATCTTTCATTTCCATTACTTCAGTAATTCTGGAAGGAATTTTCATATATAAGTCCTGAAGGTAAGTGATGAAAATGTTTCCCAGACAGCCCGAATTTCCTTTATTGACTCCTCTATGATGTAAAGAAATTGAACACGGGTTTCAACGGCTTTCTGAATTTCAACCAATGTTTTCAGAGCGCGCAGTCCAATCTGTAAACCGTTTTGCATTGCGTGATATAGATACCTGTTGGGGGTGACAAATAATCATGTCCCTCGACTGTGCACGTAGACAGACCATAATCGCTGTGAATCAATGTCGCTCTAAATCTGATGGCGCAATAGTCGACAACTATTGCAGCCAGAACAGGAGCAAAATTGATACTCATAAATAACTTTGTAACAGTATGAAAGAATCAGGAACGAAAATTAGTTGTAAACTTGATTTATGAATAAATACAAATATTTACTAGGACAAAACATGAAATCTGTGTGAAGTCAAATAAAAGGTTTTGTTGTCATCGGAAGAATCCCTGAAATTGGTTCCATTGAATGCCCCTAAGTCTGATGGAAAGGGCCGACGTATGATCTGAGATAACTGGTTGCTAAGCTAATTAAGAATCGCAAACTGGCAATCCTTGTTTACTTCTTGCACCGGTATATCCCTTCCAAAAATTTTCACCGATATTGAGACTTGAAAATGTATGTTAACTTATCCTGTCTGATAGTTACATGCAATCAATAATTATATTTAACTTGGTACGATATATCATAACAAGATTACCGCAAACGGTACAACATACGCCCCTTAGACCTTCAGTGCAATATCTGTATCCATAATGAGAAAACGTCCAGAAATTTTTTGACCTACATGTACTTTTAGCCCTAAAGTAAGTCACGATGCATCAATCAAGTTGAAATGTGAAATAATTATTTATTTCTTTGCGAGGGAGGTTGTGACAAAGTTTCAGGGCAATACTTGTATTCATAACGAAAAAAACCTGGAAAACTGTTTGACCTACCTTTACCCCTAAAGTAGGTAACGATGCACCAATCGAACTGAAATGCAAACTGAACTTATGTTCCTCCCAGAGGAAGCTTGTGACTAAATTTCAATTTGCGATATCTGTATCCGTATCGAAAACAAGGTTTCCTACTAGGTGATACTATGACCTTGACTTTTGACCTTGAGAAACAATAAGCACCCTCCGCTTGGCATAAACTCTTGGTGTATGTGAAACAAGATTGACGTCCTAGCCCCAACGGTTCGGTGTATCCTGCCTACAAGATTTTCCTGCTATGTGATATTACGACCTTAACATTTGACCTTGAAGAAGAAAAGGCGTCCTCCACTTGGCATGAGAAGTATGTGTATCTAGTTTGACAGTCCTAGCCCCAATAGTTCGATATGTATTCTGCCTACAAGGTTTACTACGATCTTGACCTTTGACCTTGAAAAACAATAGGCATTTTCCTTTCACTATGGTGATCAAATGTATCAAGTTGTAAGATTCTGGAGCTTACGGTTCATTTTTCCTACAAGGTCCGGGCAGACAGACGGACGACGCCATACGTTCCATGAGAGGACCGAAAACCAATGGCTTGCGAAGATACGTGCAATTAACTTTATTTGGTGTAACTTCTTAATGTCTGAATAAATCCACTCCAAAATATTCCAGGGAACGAACACTCTTCTATTAATATACATCAACGAATTCCCGAAATGTTTGAAATGAGACATGCTTGTCATCCAGTTGCTAGGATTAATGAACACGGTGTATGTTTTGTACTAAGGGGCTGTGTAATTTTTTAATGTGTAATTATTTAACAAGTCTCGTCTTTGCAAACAGAGCATGCAGGTTATGTATTCGGGGATATGGTAAAAATGCACATTATCGTCGTACATTTATAGTCATTCCTTTGGATCAAAACACGGAACCTATCATAGCTCTTCAGTTTGAAACAGATATGGTACGAAGTAATACACCTTCGGGGGGGGGGGGGGCAGATAGTTCGTACGTTAATTATAATACAAGGAATCCGATCCGCAACTCTGGACTGCGAAGATAGTTTTAAAACACAAGCACAAAATGAATTGTCATCCATAGCTCTCTCTCTAGCTCTCTCTCTCTCTCTCTCCCTCCCTCTCTCTTGACTACAATGAACATTCTGTCAACATGACAAAACCAAACAAGAACATCACTGAGTCATCCTATAGACAGGTTATTTGGAACCAAACATTTTTAAAACTTTGACCGCAGTATGATAATTATTCATGACCTTACAGAAAAGTCATTTCGGTACATGCATTTTTCTTCTTTCTTTTTGTTGAAGGGATCGATGCGATATTAAGTGTATAATCCTTTGAATATTAAATCGTTAAGCTACGGCTATAAGTTCCACACTGTAGGATTTAGACAGATATATCTACTATGTGAAAAACCACATAATGCAGTTAAACCCATCGAGCGAAAATAAAATCACTCTAGTACCAGGCAGTGTAAAACAGATTGTAAATCAATAATTCATTGTAGATGCGCAATGGTAGATTAGACTGAAAGCAAAGCCATATATTACATATATCTTATAAAATTGTGCAAACTTGGAGTTTTTCTTCTTACAGTAGTATAACATGTCATAGAGGTTGGTTGTTTGTATATTGTTGAAACACTGGGGAATTTTTCACTCATATGGAGACATCACCGTTGCCGGTGAATTGAAGACTGCATATAATGGTCTATTTTAAAGACTAAAGAAAATGTTTACGATAAGACTGTGGTCGTACGTATCATAGTCCTAGTTGCATGATACCGAAAGGATTTATTATTAATGTGAAAATAGAACATGCAAGATTCAGAAACAATATATGCCTTGAAGCTAATTAAGGGATGAATTGAGTAATTAGAATGTGAAAAATAAATATTAGTTGAATTTGAATGAAGTAGATGTTGTAATTCCGAATTACTTTCATATATTGAGCTTTACTGTTAATTATATAATTATGTTGTCATATATTTAATCATCGATCCTCAGCGATTTTTTTTCAACTAGAATTTTCTCTGCTTCAATTAAATCTTTCGGTGTTAAGAGATAACTTGTAACATACTCTGCAACAGCATATGAAGGAGGAACAAAAAAAAAAGGGGGGGGGGGACAGGAATATGCAACATTTGAGGTGCTGAGCAAACACGGAGAGGATGAGAAAATGACTTTTTTTTTGCTAACGAAACCCTCATCGCTGTGTATAGCACGAGCTGGTTCCTGTAAAGTAGAGTGTAATATAACTGTATATTAGGTATACTCAAAAAGAGGAAGAGCCGAGTATCATTGGTTGTGCTGTGTTGTCATAGTATCAGTGTAGCAGTTTTTAAGCGGTCCACTGAAACTAATCTCGAATTTACATCGACTTCACAGATTTAAAGACAAAAAGCATGAGGTGTATGTGTCTAACATACTTCAGCATGGAAAGTAAATCAAGTGTAGAAAAATCATTTGTAAGATAGAATATACATGTACATGGTAATGGATAGATCACGTGATTATATAAACTCTCGGTAAGCTGTCAGTACGGTCTTTATTGTAGCATTGTAAAGTCGATTTTAATGTATGAGTGTGAAGTTTGGGGTATTGGTAATTATGAATGTTTAGAAAGGGTTCATTTAAATTTTTGCAAATCATTATTGAATTTAAAACGTTCCACACCAAGTTATATGATATATGGTAAATTGGGAGCGTATCCACTTTATGTTGATTATTATCTCAATTATTGGTGCAAGGTTGCTTTCGCCGTTCAAAGATAATAAATTTTCAAATATTATATACGCATTTTGTAATTGCAAATTCATACAAGATTCTTGCTTTTCCAAGTGGATGATTTATGTGGGGGAAAAAATCCTAAATAATCTAGGTTTCGGTCAAACGTGGGATTCGAATGGGGGGTTTAATTTTGAATGGTTGAAATATACTATTAAGCAACAAATCTGCGATCAGCTTGCACACAAATGGAATAGCAATGCATTTGATTCATCGAAAGGATTTTTCTATCGTATAATAAAAGAAAATGTTTGTTTTTAAAAATACCTCGATATACTTTATTGCTCTGACAGAATAGCTTTGTGTAGATTTCGTACTGTAATAATCGATTACCTATTGAAGTTGACAGATGGTACGGCATAGAAAGATCCCAAAGAAAATGCACCTTGTGTAATGGCAATGCAATTGGTGATGAATACTATTATTTGTTTAAATGTAGTAGATTTGTTACATGTACAATTAGAAATCAATGTATTAAATGGAAAAGAAGGTCCCCATCAAATGTAGTAACAACAAAATCTATTTTTAATTCTGACAATATTGTCACGTTAATTAAGAAAATTAAGTAAATTCTTCAAAACAAGCTATCCATCATAGTCTGTCCCCTCTATAATGACTTTGTTTATATTGCTGCAGTTTGTACATATGTATATATTGTGAACACATCATATTGTATACTTGTATGAATACTTATATGTATTTTCTCAATACCTTTGTACTATTGGTAAAGAGAATAAAGAATTGCATTGTACCATCACAAGACATGCATTGAAAAATGTGTAAAAATTTCTCGAACAGAAAACAGAAAAAAACAACAACAGTTTTCTCTAAAGGAGAGTATTACAATACCTATAATACACTGTGTGCAAGCTAATTCCACAACCAGATACATGTAAATGTATTGACTTCCGCCCGGGACTCTAGCTAGTAGTACTTGTGTACTTGAAATCTTATTTGATCTATCGAATCGCTATATTCTATTTTCTTTCCTCAGAAGTTCAGGTTTTGTGCAGATTGTTAATCACGTGTTGATACAGATAGGCTTATGATAATCTTATCTCAGTACCTCGTACTTTTACATTGAATCACGTAAAACTGACAACGCCCTATTCAAGTCCTCCTGTGGATAAGTGTCAGTCAGGAAGACCTGTTGTGAGGAGTTTTGAAATAAAATCGTAGATTGATAATGTTTTGTTTTAAAACAAGTTCAAAAGGCTGTTTTTGCCCAGAAAGAAAGAAAAGGGGGTGGGGGGCAGAATGCTGCGCATACCTGGCGGCGATAAAATGCAGTGTGTTGGCAACGGTCCTATTGAAAATGATATGCTCTGATAAGCCGCCGATTACACGTTTTTATTGCATAACACGAGGTAGGCCTAATCGGGTGCATGTAACACCGCGAACATCAAAAGTGCTAATGTCTGCATATTTGTAAATAGGTGATCGATTCATTAATTTAAACGACACAAGAACACAAATGACCGACAGAGACGTCAATTAATGAAGGATGTCAATTTACTAAACTTCTACCCAGAAGTTAATTCACGGTTGCCCAATGTTTTATATACGTATGTAAAACGCATTGGCTGTATTCGACTGATAACGCTGTCAATTTATCATGCATTTTGGGTCCATTTAGATATTGATAAAATGGTGTATACGAAACTTCGTTTTGGGGAAAATAAAACAAACGATTAATCACGCATTTTACAGTTGACTGTATTTTGTCATTTAAATCATACGTGTCCAGTACTATACGACTAGCATAAGATTGAACAAGCAAAGTACACAGTGTGTGTGTGTGTGTGTGTGTGTGTGTGTGTGTTTGTATACACGGGGATATTTATATATTATATTGAAGAATATATTTCTTAGAAATCAAGTGCGGAAGAAAGCATTTTAGAAATATCTTCACTAATCTGTACTTTTTAAACTTAAAAACTCATACGTGCGTAAGATGACATTCTGGAATTCCAGCATGTGCTAACTCAACTTGATTGACTACACGAAGACGGGGTATTGATTTTGTGCAGTTCAGGGACGTGATCGACGAAATAGGCCGAGTGTATATCAATTGGTTTACACAAAATCAAATGCATGCAATTTTAAAATACATAAACTAGAGCGATTTCAACGGGGAAATTTGAAAATTGATTCATATTAATTGATTTATGATTTTATTTCCTTGACTAAATACCATCCAAATCAACGCACTATAAAAGTTTCCCTATTCTATATGTAGATTTGTACCTGTCCTAGATTATCTACGATCATAAATTTTCATGCAAGTACTTTAGAAAATTCAGAGACCAATAAATGCTATCGATGACGTCATTTCGGGTGCAATGCATTTGTCACGAAGTTATCATCAAAGCTGCGCGCGACTACAAAACAAACCGCTAAATGAGTAATTAATCAAAACACTCGTACCGCCGTTGAATACGTCTTGCCGAATCCTGTGTAATGCCGAAAGCATGTGTAAGGTTCCGACTCAGTAATGATCCCCAGGGTCGGGTAGAATTGTCGTGTAATGTGCGTGCCCTCAGACCAGGCGACTGTCATACCTGTCGACTGAGCAGTAGGGAGTTCGGCTCACCGTACCGTCTACACAATGCCCACGGCACCTTCAGTCTCGCACAATTTTAAACTTTAATTTGCGATAGTAGGACACATCTTATACTTTGAACTCCCTTTTTTGTTTTGATTTTTCATTGTGACACTGTAATAAATTTCAATAAAATGCGCATTCATAATTCTACACTTCTGTATGAATCAGAAAACAATGTTGAACTTGATTAAAGGGCTAATACATTTTTATGACAAGATATTGGTAATGGAAAAAAATCATTATTTTATCTTACTATAAAGGATAGTTCTTCATTATCTAAAAACTATAAATAAGTGATATTTTACAGTGTGCCTACATGATAAACAAGTGATATTTTACAGTGTGTCTACATGATGAATATGTAAATTGAAAAATTATAGTCAGGATCTAATTTTAGGGATCGTCTCAAAATAGTGCTAAAACTATGGGACACTGTGGGGAAATGGCTATTTTGAGACATTTCCAAGCCTGTATAAGGAATTCTGTAACAGCTTTTTTAATAACACATGCGCGAATACACTCTATATTGTTGATACGATATCTTTTTCAAATAAAAACAAAATTATCGAGATCAAACAATATGTGTTATAGATACATGTAAATGTCTGGAACGCATGGCATCAAGGTTTTGCCAAATATGAATTATGTAAATGAGCAAGAAATTGAAAGAAATAAGGGTATTAGATGACTGCTTAATGATTAATTGTAAAGGAGAGGGGTGATGAATTTTTAGTTAGGTACTGAATATGTTGTGATAATACGCTGTAGCAATCTAAAGGAGACACACATTAGCACAAATTCAGATTTGCTGCGAAGCAGTTGTGAACAAAAGGGGTGTGTACATCGCTTGGGAATCAGGGGTACCGTTGCAAGTGATATGACAAAAGATTACATCGATATGTGTTATTTACCAAATGTATGCACATTGTGCATGAAGCAAACATAAATACCCCCCTGACAGAGACATTAATCTAACTGATAAGTCTATGCGTGCACGTTACTAACGCAATAAATGAGCAAAATCCAAGATTTAAGGTCAACCATGCCACACAAACATGAAATACAAACGCGTAAGCCAAACACTGCACATGAGATATTCTTTAAAAGTTGGGTGATTTTATTTCAAGATCAATTTAGTATAAAAGAAGAAACCGGTATGCTTTTATTCTCGCAAAGTGATTTGCGTGCTACCACAAATTGAACGGTGATTTGGACGATGTTGACATTTCTCAATATGTTGTCAAGATTTACGATTGATATATTTGTACACGTGAACATAGACAATATATACTTTGCCAAAAAATTCTGTCTGGAAAATTTACAATTTTTTTTACGACCCCGGTCTGTAATTTATTTTTATTTACCCCCTCCCCCCTCTCTCTTAACTGCAATATTTCAAAATACATGTGCCACCGTTCTTGAACATCAAAATACCCCGCAACCGATTCCCCTGCATTTAGTATTGACAAATTCAATCCTGCAAAATTCAAAGGGAGGACATTTTTTTACACCATGAATCGTAATAAAGGCGTCAAGATACATGTACATGAAACTTTGGTGAAATAACTAGAGCGTCCTCCAATTTTCTTCCCGTAACAAACATAATGTATATAGCTTTAAAAACTGATAGCTGCAGAGATTTCTTAAGTTCAATATTGATATTTGATTTATCTTTTTATTTGTTTTAGATTACTCGCTAATCACCTTGGTTAGACGACAAGTGTTCAAAATCCTACGCTTGTGATCGAAAAAGTGAAATTGAATACACACACAAAGACTTCAGGCGCAAAAGTTCGCAGTATATCTATAGTGTGTAAGGATTTCCGTCAAAATACTAGTAGCTCTTCATGCCTGTTTCTTTACTAGTAGAAATTATTGACACATGTTATGCAACTCTGGAGCACCATATTTAGAATATTTTCCCCTGCGTTTTGTATAACAACAGTTCACAAAGATGTCCATGGCATTAAAAAAGAGAAATCTCTTTTTAAAACTTGCAATGTATTTAAATGTACAAACTTTAATGATAGGCTTACTCGATACCTATCTCGCCGAAGAACGTGACCAGCTTCTCTGCGTGCATACCTTGATTAAATTCCTCCTTGACATTGCAATAATTCCTATATCGGGGGTTCCCGCATTTAAATTTACCAAATAGTACCCGCGAAAGCATACATGCTAGCGCGTCAAGTCAAAGGAAAAAAAACTTCGATTATTCGTTTCAAAATATTACAATTGCAGTAAGCATACAATTTGTCAATCAATTTGAAAAGGTTTTAAATTGAAAATTAGGCTAATGGTTTTGTAAACAGCATTTCTTTTTTGGATATAATGGTTTGTAGTTTTATTTCACTTCATGCATGTACATGTAATTAATCAGAAAATAGATTGCCTTTAGATCTGCAAGTTATTCCTATTTTCATTATATTATACAGAATAAACTTTTTTTTTTTTTGCAGTGAGATAAACTTTTAAACGTATTTGACTGAGCACACACCAAATAACACTTCATAGTTTTCGTTGTTTCCCATAAGAACATTAAGAAATTTAAACCGTCTTGTGCTGTATTAAGTTTATTTTTTCGGCCTAGGTCAATACCTTGGGTATTCCAATTCGGGCTTTCCCCGGGAAACTGAAGAAAAAACCCCATTGTAACAATGTGATCCGTTTCTAACGGTCAAAAGTTATTTGAAATGTGCTTATCGTGTCTATATCAAACACCCTGTTTGTTTTGTGGTTGGTTTATATAACAATATAACATTTTGCAATAAATGATCAATTTGAATCTAGCAGTTCATATGTAAAATCATATTCAGTAAAATGTTCCAAATAATATTTTTCAGAAAAGAGAAAACCCAATAACCATAGTAACAGGTGAATTTATCACTGACGACAATAACAAAACGTATATTCTAATTGATTTTCATCCCCAGCAACTACGAGAAAATCTGTTTATCGATTGACACTAGTGTAAGAGAAAACACCAGTCCTCAACCCCAACCCCCCTTCCAAATCCTAGCTCGTATACAATAAACACATTGGTTTTATCTGAGTCTGTCTTTAGATTTATGTTCGTAGTATTGTATACATCAAATGACAGGTCAACAGAATAAATAGACAATACTCTATTACCACACTCTACACACCGTTAACTCTTTACAAATGACCTGAATTTGTTACTCCAAGTCATATTAACGCGTCACATTGCTGTCGACCAATCCACGTTCATCTTCTCTTGTCGGTGATTCCCCTATGCTTCACCGTGAATATAGAGAACTTGCAATCAATGGTATACCACGTGACTTTGTATTATTTATCTACACATTACAGCGAATACACAATATAACGAAATGAGATGTGGAGTTAAACACATCCCCAGAAAGAATTCATTAAATGTGGAAAAGAATATTGGAAATTTATGTGTGCATGTGATTTTGGACATCTGCATCTATCGAATGACTAGGATTTAATTAAATTTTTATTTAATTCAGGTGAGAATAAATTTTCTTCAACCTTTTATTTATTGCAAATGAAAGCAACCAGCCTGCTAGCTTTCATTTTATTATAAGGATTTTGAAGTCATGTATGGATATTTTCTAATCATTGAATTGTATTGTGCATAGTTTTACCTACTGAATTGCAGCAAGCCATCGGTGTCAAATGTTGCATTATTATAAGCAAGATGTTGCATTCGTAATATTGCAAGGCTACGCTCGATTACTTATTATACATCCTTAGTGTCACATTTGGTTATATTAGATAAATTAGAGAGATACGGTTGACATTTTTATTTTTTCCATCCCTATCGTTCTAACTTACGCGGACATTACCCACAATATTGTCTTTTTCTTGTAGTATTACGTTATTATGGACTTAAAAATACATAAACTGCACATTAAGTCTCCAGGATATAGTCTTAAATTATGTAAGGGCATATAGGATTTGTAGATTTTTAGATTTTGTCTCCGAAATTACGGGTAGAATATGGCTGTCAACACATCCATCATACCTGCAGTTATGGGTTGGACAAGGTACATACGGTTTTCACGAACAGTTAATGGCCAACAGCAATCCATCTCTGGCTCGAATTTACAATATTATTACTTTTAGCTGCACAAATTCCCAGGGGTGTTGAAACACATGTAAACATGTATTTTGGCGAACAACACGTAAACTGTACAGGTCCGGCCCACCTTCCATCGGGGTGCTTGATCCTTATTGGTTATTAATGATGACCGGTGCATCAAGGATTGGGGTACAAATATAAGGTGTGACCTAACACGAGGGCCTAATTATAGAATTTCTAGCACCTTGACCAGACACCAAAGAGATAATCTTATTCATAACGACGGACTACACTTGTAGGAGTTATATCCCATCTTGATTTTCTTACCATGGATAGTCTTATGGAAAACTTGGAATATTTTCATTTCAGATCCACTTTTGACGATATTGAATACATATCCATTTTATCAGCAGACGATATTATTGAGATGTCCTGTCCTACTCAAGCCGTGAGTATTTTACCTCAGTTTTAAAATAGAATTGAATAAAAAATCATTCAAGATTTATAAGGGAAACATTTTGTTTCAGTTTTTCATTAATTGAAATTTTCATTCCTATCTTTGACAGTTACCCGACACCTTTCCACACGATTTGTCCGAATCGGAAATTTCGTTCTACGCAAACGATAACATGGAATTGAAAAGCGAACCAGTCAGCGAGCCAACCACTCCACAAGAATCGATTCCGACCACTGTAAGCCGCATCTCATTCTCCGACATCATTTATAAACAAGGTGCGTTCAGTATAACCAATCAGCCCATCCCCCAAATAAGAGAAAATGAAATTTATCAATTATTTCAGAAAAATAGAAATTATATTACCATTTTTAAGTAACTTATGATTTCTATTTAGATACAACAACATGCTCAGACAACATCGAGATGTTAAGCTGGACACAAAAACACCCACAGAACTGGAGTACACTAGAAGTTCTGGACTGGTTGTACTACGTTGCGGAGGCCAAAAATCTCGACGTTGCAAAATTACGGGGAGAACAGTTCAATTCTGTGACTGGAAAAGAACTCTGTGAAATGACTCTTAGCCAATTCATTGAACGCGACCCAGAATATGGACAACAATTTTATGAAATGTTCAGAAGATTGGTGAATGAAGCTCAGTTCATCACACCCCAGCAGAGTGAGGCTAACCTAGAAACATCCACCCAGTTCGCCGACCTTGTCAACGCTCTTCTTTCCACCTCCTCCTCGGAAGATTGCATGGACACTGATGAGACAAGCAGTGAGTATAAAGCTTATGCACGAGACACGCAGTCAGTTTTACACGTTAGATAAATAATGCGACAGATAAACAGCTGTGTTCTTTGTTGTAGGAATGTTGGACAACAATATTGTTACTGTGTACGACGACACTGAAGGTACTCCCAAAGTCAATATTGGTGGTGAATGGTATGATATTTACGATGACCCGTCATTATTTCCGTCCGATACGACACCTTGTCCCAACTGGACTGATTCAGGCTACATTAGTGGAGGTGAGAATAAACAAAAACAAAATAAAACACTTAAAATTATATATCAGTTGATATTTGCATGCAGAGTAAAAGTGAAGTCACCGGGAAATATTTTTAAGTGTCGCCCTCAAAATGAACTAATTGTTATTTTCCGAATTTTTTTCCTCCTTTAGATTCAGAAATAGGAAGTGATCATGGTCAAAATGATATGTCCCTGAGTAGTGTATTCTCAGACGAAGAAATGGTTGAAGTTGCTCCGTCCAAAAAGAAACCTGTGAACAGGAAAAGGAATTCCTCCAGTGTCTCAAATGACAGCGGCATCGTTGAACATGAGCAAGAGGGCGAAAGAAAGAAATGCAACCGAGGAAGGAAAGTTGGCCAATGTAAGTATTGCACTGAAAAAAAATCAGATTAAATAATATCTTAAGATTGTGTAAACCCCACAGTGAAGACTTCATTTCCACGAATCAAATCGTATCTTTTTCCTTCTTTTAGCTTCAAAAGGAAATCATTTATGGGAATTCATCAGAGATTTACTGAAAGATTCCGCCTTCAACCCAACTCTTCTGCGCTGGGAGGATAAAGAAACCGGCGTCTTCCGCTTTGTTCAATCTGAGGCTGTTGCACAAATGTGGGGTCGCAAGAAGAACAACACGAGCATGACGTATGAGAAGCTGAGTCGCGCAATGAGGTAAATAAACCTAGAAATCTGTTTTGTGTCCCATCTATGTCGTTTTCTCTTGTCCAGCTGTTAACATAAAACGTTGGCATGGATAAAATTGGAATTTAGATATTTATCCTCATGGATGCATGGGTTTTGGAAACAGTGAAAATGTTGTGTAATTTTATATCCTTTGTATCGTTTTGCATGAGTTTGTAAAGAGAATGAACAGAAAAAAGCGGAGCAAATCCCATTTCACTGCGCACTAAAGATCCATCAATGTTTTGTGAGTGAAAAGAAATTTAATCCACATTTTTGATCAACAGGTTTTGCAGATCAGCTGGCTATTTTGCAGACGTTCCCAAAAACGGAAAATTTCCAAAGAAATTATGCTTCCGTTTCGGGCAAAAGGCTCACGGGTGGAAAGACCTGTAGACACGCTTTAGGTTAATAATTTTTATGTTCGTTGTTTGCGCACTAACCGCTTCTTGCTTGAAATGACTGCTTTAGTAACAGTTTTCTGTGTCTCCTTTCCTTTTCAGCGACTACCGTTGTTCACCATCTTCCTTCCTCTTGCATGTATCGTCTTTTGTATCAATTTTCTCCTTTACTATTTTACTTTATAATTGTCGTTTTAATCTGTTTCAGACATTCTTCAGTCTAATAGTCACTCTATTATTTTCTGCTCAACTTACACTATTTCAATTTTCTCACTATATTTTTCTTTCTTATCTGATTTTATAAACCACTTTATTTTTGAGTTTACGTTTAATCTTTCACTAACTATTTTGTCTAAATTAGTAAAAGATATTTGCAATTTTCAATTTTTCTCAAGTTCATATTTTCATTTAACTAATTTTTTTTTGAAAATATATTTATATCCATTTTTCTTCATTCTTAAAGGTACTACTACAAGCGTGGGATCCTTGATCGTGTTGACGGCAGACGCTTGGTCTACAAGTTTGGACCCAACTCTCATGGTTGGAAAGATTGAATACCAATGGTTGGCGCGAAAACCGGCAAGAGACACGCCCACTGTCTACACCAGACAAGCGCACTCTCCGATTCAGTGACGAAGTTGCGTCATGTAAAGGTGCATAACCTGACAATCCACTGTGCAAAACAACAGCCTGGAAAAAATACTTACAGACAAAGTTGACATGGTTTCCAAAGTTATTGTTGTGAATGTGTTCATCTTAAAAACGTGTATTCACATCATTAACCATGCAATACATTCATTGTACAGTTAGTTTAATATCGACTCATGTTAGCCAAAAATATCACACACGATGCTATTCCCCAAAGGCAGCTATGGAAGAAAGTTTTAATTTGAACTTGTGTAATGAGAGAAAGGTATACTTTTGTCAGATTCCCTCTCTGAGACAAGTTTCTGTGTGTGTTACTAATGATCTCTTTAAGTACTACGACATCTTGAGGAAAATCCAGAAACACTGAGGAGCCCCTATGATACAGCTTGAAGGCGAGTCAATGAGCTCGTTTGATATCCATACAGAAAAGTCCCACCTCGTGCTACAGCTTGGAATTGAATTAATTTATTGTGTAATTTATTTATTTGATTTGAAAATTTATGTATTGATTGTTGAAATCTATTTTTGTACATTTGTATTAAAAGTGACAAATCACAAATCATTTTTGTTTTTTGGTTCAATTCTCTGGACGACACAAGAAAGACAACTCCTATGTAATTACAAATAGAATTCAATCGATATTTCACGTATGTGTTGAAAAAATGAACCGGGAACTAAAGGGGGAAATAGAATATAATGTATGTTTTAGCAGAATTTCGACGCGAGTATATATGTACATCCTCCGAATATTTTGTAATCGGTAGGCCCGGCGCCGCGTCAAAACTAAGACGTTTAAGATGCGAAGTGACTGTTCACAAAGTGTCCAGCTTTAGATGAGTCACGGGTCTCTCAAATATGACCATTAAAAAAATGGAGGTTCCGTATCGTCACGATAAAGAATCCTGACTATAATGGCACAAGCACCACCCAAACGTCAAAATTTGTGGCACTTCACTTACAGCTAGTGACGTCTCTACATAAGGGGAAAATTCTCGAATGCACTTAAAAAACATTCCAAGGACAACGCTCAGTTTTCCTGCCTTTAATGTCCTATGCATCTGGATGTTAGTCTTTTTATTTTTTAAAAATGTTTTCATATCGCCGTATAACACACGAGTGCTTATGCCCTTATCAACGGGAAGAAACTTGATACATGTAACTTAAACCAGGTGTTTATTTTAAATTCACGCATCATCTCGATCATGTACATGTACGATTATAAAACATTGCGTTAGAATACTTGAACATGCAGACGGGGTGAATTTTCAGATGCTTTAATACACGTATGTAAAATGAGACCAAAAAAAAAAAAAAAAAAAAAAATCACACGCACATGCGAACTCGAACTGTATATTTGTTTCTCCCTTGGAGGTAATCACATTTCTGCATTAAAAGGATCTCGTAAGGTTATCAGAATCCTTCTTCAAAGAGTTTTGAAAGAAAAAAATGTGTGCCGTATCGAGGTCTATCGAAAGTAGGCAGAGATCACAAAAGACACGTGCACATGTTTATTGATTTTCTTGAATCAATCACGAATATAATAAGTTTTGTTGAATCTTTCACGAATGTACATGTAACAATAAGTTTTGACATATTCTCATATAGAAAATACGTTCATCGTTTTACAGGATTATTTGGTTTTTTAGTTTTATTTTGATGTTCAGAATTGAAATGTTGAAAATGGAAGTGTTATATTTCCATACAATCGTGTATTAGCTAGGTGCAGATTTTCTTGCCACCCTTTTAAAGATAATTATAACGCTGGGAATATTGGGGTGGGGGGTGGGTGGGGGATATGTTTTACTGTATTGTATATTTGTCACCAAAAAATGTCATGAAAAATAAATAGAGTTGGTAAACATTAAATAACAACTACCGAAGTTTATAAACAAAATGATAAAGCTTCATTCAAATATTATTTTCAATCCAGTTGGTGTTGGTTTTTGCCTGCCTCAAACAAAAACAACTCAAAGTCTCTTTGGCAATGTTTCTAACGTCGATTATTATTTCAGAATCTAGTTAATATATTGTTTGGGTTTGGGTTGTTTTCCCTCTTTATTTTAAATATTCAAATATCATAAACTATGCATGCATCATTAAAACAATGTTTTTAAATTTCACTGCTAGCTATGATGCGGATTTTTCAAGGCAAACCGCACAACCCCGTTCACACTTACAGTGTTACTTTCTACACCGGAGGCGTTCAATCTACATTAATGTTTTTATGAGCTATTTATTTAAAAATCATTATGAAAGCACTTATCGATGAGATCTTTCCTATATACTCTTTATTTTAATAGATATTATCAAACGATGTAACATAAATCAGTAAATAAATACCCAACAGATTTGATTGTAAGTTACAATATTTGTCTAAATATTTTTCAAAGATTTACAAATAGGAATTGTATTTTATCGCAAAGAGCTTTAATCTTTACCGACGTTATACATTGTAAACGTGTTCTTGTAATCATTATCTATTTATCTATGGGAGTGTGTCAAATTAAAAACATTTACTCAGAATCAAGGAGGACGAAAGAAATTTTTCTTGTTTATAACCTTAAGTCATGCACACAACATTTGTCTTTGTATCATAGCTCGATTCCATATCTGAGTTCACGTATATGCACATGTACTAGTATAATACATGAATTCAATACCCACATCCTATTTTCCATATACATGTTTTTTTGTTTTGTTTTGTTTTTTGCTTTTTTTTTAATGCGTAGATTTATCTATAACTTTATATACAGAATGTATTTTTTAAAAATCCATTCGCTCTCTCGGTACATAAAATCAATGAATCATTTTAGACCAACCATCTATTTGGTAAATTGTACTTTTGAAGACTTTAAACACGTCTTGAACATTTGAGAAAGATCGGTGCCGGACATTTCCGCAAATATTTACGACATTTCCAAAACTCATTTTCTCTTCTTCATAAAGTTTTCAATATGTCTTTTTTTGGCAAATATTCTTAAAACAAGTATGCATCAGTTTAAGTTCTAATTCTGATATATTTTATTTCACAATTTTCACTCGAAAGAGTTCTTCCTATTTAGTGTTTTATACACGTAGTCCGTGATTTTTGTTTGCGTTCCGATGTGAAGTTTGCATTTCTCCAGACGTAAGTGTATATACAGGAATGGTCATGACATGAATGTTTTCCTACACTTTAACATGTCGAAATGATTTATCAAGAATTCTATTTCTGAATAGAGAGATAAAACACGGAAAATAGATACATGTTGTATTGAGCTTACAGTAATGTTCAAACTGAATTCTTATGGCTTTTTATCTACACTCGGTCATAAGTTTTCCCTTCACATTACGTATGATTTATCTGTGACATACAATAATCAAAATGCCCCTGAATCAGATTCACTATGTATACTATTTCATTACACACACCCCTTTTGAACAATGCGTGACCCTTCATTGAAAAAAAAAATAATTGAATTCCCTCTAGTATTCTTTATGGTAAGTTCGGTTAAAATTGGCTTAGAGGGTCTGTATAGAAGTGTAAAGTTTACAGACAGACGAACGACGGACATAAGGTGATCAAAAAAGCTCACTTAAGCTTATAGCTCAGGTGAGTTGAAGAGGATGAACCCCTTGAGATGATGAAAAGGGAAGCAAGTTCAACCAATCATTGCTTTACTGAATGGACTGTAGAGAAAAATTTGTGATGCACATTCACATACAAGGTGTGAACTGTTCGTTGTTCTCAAACATTTCGGTTACTAAAATAGCCTTTCAGTGTCCACTGGCGGATTTAGAGGGGGGCGCAGTCCCCCCCCCCCCTAAAATTTTCAAATTTAAGGTAAATGGCGGTATCTTGTTTCGGAAAATGTACTAAACGATAAAAGAAGCAATGATTTCTTCCACTCCCGGATAAATGAATTACAAAATCTTTTGATTTCTGGAATTACTTTATTGGGAGAACTTAATTTTTTCCAAAAACCATTAAAATTTGGGTAATTTTATTAATTTCACCTTGAATAAATGATAGAAAACAGTACAAATGACTAAATAGGAGAAATATTTCAAGTCCCATAAAATCTAGGAGCTTCCCCCCTGGATCCCCACGAGGGCTTAGCCCTGGACCCACTGCCTCATAAAGTAGCTCCCCCCGTAACCGCAATTTCTGGATCCGCTCCTGGTGTCTGGTCATGATACAGGGAAAAAAGTGGAACACAGTAAAAAAATTTATCTTTAAACACATCTAATCATATCTGTTAGCAATGTCAAGAACGATAACATTTTCAAATTTAATAGCATTATTTTGGTTCATCATCGTAATTTCCAGTATAACACTTGAGATATTTAAGGGGACAGATACTATTAGAGGACCTTAAAATATATCTTTATGTAAACCTACACCTTGAAACACCGTATTCCCTTAGCGACTATGATATTTCAAAATAACTTGCTTTGCCAACGCATACACAGTCAGGGGAAATTCCATTTCTCCGTGTAGATGCTAATCCACCAATCACCATGCATTTGTGCAGGTAATTGATTAATTGTAAGTCGGATTATGACCACAGATTCAAGAGTTTCTCTAAAACCTCATTATCTCAAGACTGTCGCAATTCAAATTAACTCGATATACAAATGACATTTCCAATTGACACGTGTGTCAAAACTGTCTAGTTAGAATTTTCTGGTCAGAAAGGTTACAAAAATTCACACACGGAACTGAAGAAGATAGTCGAGGGTTTTTCATCAGCTTATGATGTTAAGGATTTTTCTAAAATCAGACAGCTATTTTTTTTTTTGGTAGTTAAAAGTTGTGTACAGTATACCTTTAGTTTGCTAATAATTTAAATTACAAATATGTACCATACAAAATGTTCATTCTTGTGGTGGAGAGAGAGAGAGAGAGAGAGAGAGAGAGAGAGGGGGGGGGGGGTTCATTGTGAGACGAACAGGTCCAAGGCGAGAATCTCCGGGCAGTAGATGTCACAGATTTGTACGGACAAAATTGACAAGCAAACTACGACAGATCCTCTCTCACAGACCAGCCAAATTCCTGTCATATGTAATCCCGCATAAATATATTCAAGGTCAGATATGATTTCGTCATTTTAATGATGAAATTATTCTTATTGCATAACCATGCATAAAAGTGTTATCAGGTTATACATGAAGTCATAGAATTATGATAAATAGTGAGACTGTCAACTTCAGATTGGCCGTACCTTTATAACACGTGTATAATGTTTCACAATCAAACTGAGACGTGGGCATCAAAACATTTTGCAATTTGATATTAGTCGTCAACAAAGGACATAGACTGATATTGAATGTATTAATTCCTTGTAGAACTCACAAACCATCAACCATAGCTTTAAATGGTAATGGGAATATCCCTTTCTACCGATGTGTATAGTCAAAATTGACCTCCAGATGATATAAAGTACCAATAGATTTTGGTGACGATCAGATACTAGTACATTAACACTGCATACAGGTTGAATCCATTCAAATCCACCTGTTGTCCTCTCCGTGAATGATGGTTGAAACCATTTGTACCATTTTGAGAAAATAGTTTCTGTTGAATATAGTTAAGTATTATACAAATTTGTATATTTTGAATTCTCTGACAGGTGACCGAATAAATTTCTCTATCAACTAGATTCATGGAGCTATCCAAAGCCGTCTCTGGCAGTTCGTATTGGTGCATTTACGGGGGGGGAAAAGCGTAGTGTAAAGTATACTGGCGTGTGAAGCGTTGAAGTTCATATCCTTGTATACTTTAAAAAATAAAATATATTTCTTATATCTACTTTGTACTATAATATCTACCGGAAATTCCCAGCCGTTGAAATAGACGTACTATATTTATCGAGATTGTTACGCGCACTGTTCACATCTGCATTGCATTCATGAGAAAATGGCTATCATTACATCTGATAAAGATCTCGAAGGCAAAAACATACTAAGTAATAACGAACTCGTAATCTCTCTTCAAATTTGGCACAGGTGCCTGTGCAATATACCATTCATATTAGAAGATCTGATGCAAAATAAAATCGGCTGCCTCTCAATGCTTCTTATATGAAGGTCATGTTGTCTTACAAGATGTTAGGTTCGTTTTTGTGCTGTATTACAACATATATATGCGTATGTAAGATTGGTTTTGTGATAGCATATACATGTACAATGCATATGTATCTATTTTTGTGCTTTTTGACAACGTGTACATAGAAGTGTTTTTTTTTTTCATGCAGTGTGAGAACATAAACAGGCACATGTACGTGTAATTTTTTTGCATGTGTGTGTGTGCTATGTGGCAACATCTATATATACACATACATTTCTTTCGAGTTTTGTGACAACATACATATGTGCATAAAATTCTATTTCTGTGACATGTACATATAAGTTTGTAATGTGTTGCTGTGTGACATATACATATAAGTTTGTATTGTGTTGCTGTGTGACACATACATATAAGTTTGTAGTATGTTGCTATGTGACTTGTACATATAAGTTTGTATTGTGTTGCTGTGTGACATGTACAAATAAGTTTGTATTGTGTTGCTGTGTGAGACATACATATAAGTTTGTATTGTGTTGCTGTGTGACATGTACATATAAGTTTGTAGTGTGTTGCTGTGTGACATGTACATATAAGTTTGTATTGTGGTACTGTGTGACATGTACATATAAGTTTGTAGTGTGTTGCTGTGTGACATGCACATATAATATTGTATTGTGTTGCTGTGTGACATGCACATACAAGTTTGTATTGTGTTGCTGTGTGACATGTACATAATTTTGTATTGTGTTGCTGTGTGACACATACATATAAGTTTGTAGTATGTTGCTATGTGACTTGTACATATAAGTTTGTATTGTGTTGCTGTGTGACATGTACATATAAATTTGCATTGTGGTACCCTGTGACATGTACATATAAGTTTGTATTGTGTTGCTGTGTGACATGTACATATAAGTTTGTAGTATGTTGCTGTGTGACATGTACATATAAATTTGTATTGTGGTACTGTGTGACATGTACATATAAGTTTGTATTGTGTTGCTGTGTGACATGTACATATAAGTTTGTATTGTGTTGCTGTGTGACATGTACATATAAGTTTGTATTGTGTTGCTGTGTAACATGCACATATAAGTTTGTATTGTGTTGCTGTGTGACATGTACATATAAGTTTGTATTGTGTTGCTGTGTGACATGTACATATAAGTTTGTATTGTGTTGCTGTGTGACATGTACATATAAGTTTGTGGTATGTTGCTGTGTGACATGTACATATAAATTTGTATTGTGGTACTGTGTGACATGTACATATAAGTTTGTATTGTGTTGCTGTGTGACATGTACATATAAATTTGTATTGTGGTACTGTGTGACATGTACATATAAGTTTGTAGTGTGTTGCTGTGTGACATGTACATATAAGTTTGTATTGTGTTGCTGTGTGACATGTACATAGAAATTTATATTGTGGTACTGTGTGACATGTACATATAAGTTTGTATTGTGTTGCTGTGTGACATGTACATATAAATTTGTATTGTGGTACTGTGTGACATGTACATATAAGTTTGTAGTGTGTTGCTGTGTGACATGTACATATAAGTTTGTATTGTGTTGCTGTGTGACATGTACATATAAGTTTGTAATGTGTTGCTGTGTGACATGTACATATAAGTTTGTATTGTGTTGCTGTGTGACATGTACATATAAGTTTGTAGTATGTTGCTGTGTGACATGTACATATAAGTTTGTATTGTGGTACTATGTGACATGTACATATAAGTTTGCAGTGTGTTGCTGCGTTACAACATATATATGTTCATGTGCGTTTACAGACACGCATCATTGTTCATCAAAATAGGGGTGGGCGGGGTTGGGGATCCGGAAGAGAAAAAATGGAAGATGGCTTCTCAAAATACTTGATAAGGAAAATTTTGAAAAATGCCAATAATGTTTTGCCTGATTTTCAAAACTCCTAATTTTCGCACGCGTGTGTGTGTATGTTTGTGTATGTGTGTGTGTAAAATACATTTTATTCACAGCCTTCATTCTTATTCACAATAACTGTTGAAATAGCGGGGGGGGGGGGCACCCATTATATCTTTTACTTCCATTACAAAATAACAAATAATGATCAAAAAGTTTATATTTGTGCTGTGTGACAACATACATACGTATATATAAGTTTATTTTTGTGCTTTGACAGCATACATACGTATATATAAGTTGAACCAAAGTTAATAAAATTATCCAAGTTCTTATCATAGTTAAAGAATCGAGCTTTTACTGTAATGTATGCTCGACATTCGGAAACTGTCATATTGTAAATTTAATCTGCTCGACATTCGGAAACTGTCATATTGTGAATTTTGAATTTACTACAACCCGGTAACTGCAAAGTTTGCATTCAAATTGATTCATTCCTGTGTACAAGAAACAGAAATGAGTGTGCAACTAACGTGCTTGATAAAACAAGAGAAGTTTCCGGATTGTATCGGCACTGCTGAACCAGCGGAGGGACAGTCAAAACAACGCACTGTGGATCAGTATTCCATGAGCGAAGAAGTTCCAGGAGCACCTAATACACGAGAGTTTGCTGGAGAGGGTGCTGTTGTGGATCGGAACAATTTCGCTGACATACAATAGAAGTTAATTAATGATTTGTTCTTTAGATTTAGGTCAAGGTAAGACTTAAACTGAATATAAGAACATAGACAGTTTGTAGGGTAAAACAATAAAAGAAAAATCTTTATGACACTTTATAAACTGTTTGTTATCAGGATCATGCAAAAAAAAAATATTCAGCGGAAGTTTATGAACTTGTACCAAAATAGGTCTGATAACAGGCGATAAATGATGCAATTATGGGAGAAATCTTTTAGGATTTATGGGAGCGGGGTGGAATGTAAATAAGTCTGGGCGGACTGTTGAGGTCACTGCTAAATGTTCACACGTCACCGGTACAGAGTCGTAGGCTGATCATTAACCTTGTATTATATAACAATCTTTTAAAGAAAATTTGAAGGTACATGCATATATTTCGTCAAGTTTGAAAAGAGTCCCAGTGTCAAATGAACACCGAACTAATATGACAATTACTGTTTAGCTGTTCGGTATTTAAACAGTAGCATGCGCTAAGATTTTCGAGTGTCCACTATTTTTACTCGCTACTTTTCAAATGTACTCGCATTTTGCGAGTATTTCTCGCTAATTTCGAGCCCTGGGTGTATAGTGGATCCTCCACGTGTACATGGTGTATAGTGGTTTCTTATCTTCCATGTGTATACTGTACGCGCGGCAAGGATTTGGATTTTCTCAGTAAAAGTCTCTAAACATTGTACACTATATTTACATACAGTTTCAGAAAATACTTTACAAAATTATGTATGAAAATAAGCTTTTAGTACATGTTAATAGTCTTGGTTAATTATACAACACAGCCAATTAACAAAAGATTGATATACATCGTTTTCTTTTAAAGCGCTTCATGACGGAAACAAATTATCTTAAACGTGTAAGTATCACATAGTCAAGTAAACATCATACATCTTACAAAAATGTTTCGTATTTATTCTGATACAGTGTATGAATACGCCGTTTGAAATCAACTGCATACAGGAAAAGTTTTGCTCGGTCCAATGTTTGCTAAAAATATGCAAAACAATTTCGCCTCGTTTGAAATTAAATGTGACAAGACGTTTACTGCTATACTTGAGGTCTATATGCCTTTTGTGAAATTCACCCACTTCTAAATCCGCAATCTAATTCAAAAGAAGAGAGCGAAATGGACAAAAATGAAAACGGGTAGAATATTTCCTCGTACGCATTAATCACACCTAGCAGGGAGTTTTGAGTTAAGGTAGCAGGGGACAATTTCAGGGGACAGTTTCGCACTATGGGCCCGTTCAACTTTCTTTAAAAATGGAAATACCCCATATTTGAAGTGATATTACATGTGTTAAAATGTATAAAATAATTTTAGGATACATGTCAAATGTAGCTGAGTGCTTCATAAAAATGTTGATATACAACATGTAGGTGTCACCATGATTCCTAGCAGATGGGTGCAAATACAAAATTAAGACACGTGGTCAGTTGCTGAAGAAATTCTGGTGAAAACATGAATGGTCCAGCAAAAGGTCTGTAGCTGTGAGGGAAGGTGGATGGCCCAATATGAAAAGTAGATTTTTAAGAAGGGCAGACAGGGTTCTTGATTGTGCACAGTGTCTAAATCCCCTCGCTTGGTACTGTGATGGTGTGGGGGTGGTGCGGATTAGCCCAAATGAGAGAATATCGAAGCAAGAAATGGGCACCTGCTCAGAGCATGTTTTGTGCATCAGCACTAGTATGTATAGATTACATGTAATTTAGGGTCATGGTTTATTAACTACACCAATATGAAATACAAGTATTGACATAAAAAGGGAAATATGATTTTTCATTAGTCTGTCATAATCTGACTTTGATGTATACTCCCTACCCACATATTTCAGAACCCCTCCAAAAACTGTCCCCTGCCACCCAAGAAATTCTGGATGCCTGTGTTTAATGAAAATATACAAATCCTCATGAGAGGAGTGCTAAAACTGATAAACATAGCGATCTACACGAGACAATTAGAATAGAAAACGCAGTAAGAGTTATCAAGTGAACAGACAGTGAATGACTTTGAAATCTGATATCTTTCCCCCGACACTTTACTCAGATACGGTGGGCGTAGAGAATGCAGGGACATCACGATGACGCTCAACACCCGCGCAGTGTGTGTGCGTGTGTGTTTGTGTGTGTGCGCGCGCGCGGGTGTGTGTGTAAAGTTAGTCTTATCATAGAACTATTTTCTTTGACATGACGAATGAGAAGTTGCATACTTTAATGTCACCAATGCGAATTTCAATTCAAGGATTTGATGCTCATTGTCGTTTATACCGAGTAATAATATACAACAGCGGAAAGGATTAAAGATTTAACAATCAGTAATTATCGGAAGTTTTGTTACTGATGATTATAGTGCATTGGTGTCGTGCTTATTGCTACATGTATGAAAAGTTCAATCAGTACAGTGGGGATCCGGGTTAGAATAGGTCCTCATTAACCCTTGCTTATCATAAGAGGGGACTGAATGGGGTGATCGTTCGGATGATACCGCAAAAACAGCAGGTGTGGCACGATAAAGATCCCTCCCTGCTCAAAGGTCGTAAGCGCCGAGCATAGGCCTACATTTTGCAGCTCTTCACCAGCAATGGTGACGTCTCCATATGAGTGAAAAATTCTTGAGAGGGACGTTAAACAATATTCAATCAATCATAGTCTACCTAATTCGAATTTTACGCTGGTTTACCTTTAATAAAGTTATTTCCCTTGCATATACCAGTTACAAAACTACAATGTATACACGTCTCTTTAATCTTGGATTAAGGTTTTTAAGTTCTAATCATACTCGTACTTTATATAGAAAGCCCGGTTATATTGTTACTACTCTGGTCAGACTGTCATACTTTCATCCTCGAACTCCTTTTATTTTTTTAAGAGTAACCAATTAACCTTTTGGAATATGATCAATGGTGTCCTGTAGATGTGCAATAAGGTTTTGGAACTTTCAATTTTACCCTGGGGACAAAATGGGGGTAAAAAAAAAAAAACCACGACGTTTTTTCAACAAATCAGAACTCTTCTTACATTTTACGCAGTAGCTAAATCATCTTTTGTAAGATGATTGGTGATGTCTTGTAGATGTGCAATGTTTCAGAATTTTCATTTTCACCCTGGAGGTCTAATGAGGGTTGAAAAACGATATTTTTTCTTAAAAGAAAAAACTTGATCCCAGAACTCATCTTACAATTTACGCTGAAGCCAAATCGTCTTTTGGGAGATGATGGTGATGTTCTTTAGATGTGCTACAAGTTTTCAGAATTTTCTTTTTCTCCATGAGAGGCAGAAAATGACCAGCAGAAACATGGTGCTCAATGCATTGTGTCATGTACAACAAGAATATATTTCCTTTAAGGGTAGAAACTCAACCATTCTAAATATACATGTATTTGAACAATCAAAAACTGATGGGGATTGGAATGACCCTGGAACACTTGCCCAGAAGAATACTCAATGCATCTTGATTTGTGCAGCAAGAATATATATGGCTTAGGGGTCAGGACCTCATTTGTTTTAAACAGACATGTACATGTATTTCAACATTCATGACATAGGGTTTGGGATGACCCCAGAGCTCTTGCCCAACAGAATACTTGCAAGAATATATGGTACAGAGTATACTTTAAGACAAATAATTGCGTGCGGGTATCACTGAGTTTCTTTCGGGTAATTAAAATTTGGTTGATTTACAAGTGTATTTATGAAGATTTTTACAATTTGCTAATGCCATGTATAGGCCATTTTTGAACATGCACAAAAATTTACATTTCCAATGTTACTGACCATATGTTTACTAATTGTAATGATGTTACGGTTGTAATTTCTCAAGAATGTACTGCAGTTGTGAACAATGCGCGTATGAATCTTGAATAATGAAGTTCGTTCGTTTTAACGGCTGGCAATTCGACAGACATCAATGTAGAATGTAATTCTAAAAACGAATTTCATTTTAAACAAAAACGTGAGGGTGTGAACTGTAACGACCGGCGCCGGCTTACTTTTTAAGAAGCATGACAACAGTGAGATAACTTTGACAAACATTTAAGCAACGCAGATGGAGACTTCAAGTCAAAATGAATAATACAAATATTGTCATAAGGCTAAAAGTGATATGTGAATCATGTTACATGTCGATCTGTTATTAAGAATGTCAAATCTTATTAAGGTGTTGCCCTGACCAAAGTGAAACATCTTACAAAGCAAAAGAACAGTGCAAACTCTGAAAACTTTGTGTATTTCTTTGGAGTTAAACGAAAAAAAAAAAAATAGGTATTTCAAATTCTCAATAGCTTGTCAGTTTGATTTGTTTGACAAAGTTATTGATCTATTATCATTATAAAAATATGAAGTCTGGTGTTATGCAAACATTGCCATACACATTTCAAATGTTCTTCACTTTAAAACGGTTATTCCGTATATATATTCAAGGCCACGGGCCTAAAGTACAATACATTTTAAGTCGCATGTATTTACATAGTCAGGTTCAAGCATAAAACAAAACATAACATCTTTATCCTTGCAATATTTTTGGTATTATACAAGAAATGTATATTGATGTTTTTAAAAGCAAGACAAACATACTTTGTCAAATCATTTGAGACATTGTTCCTCCATTTTGAAATTAGCTTTCAGTATTTCCCAAAAAAAAAGAGATATTTTGATATTTGACAGCTTTTTCTAAGATCATTATACAAATCACAATATTCCATATGATATACATATATTGGGAAACTGTAGATTCCTAAAGTCAATAATTGAAGTTCGAATGATTACGTACCGGGCAAAAGTTTTAGCAGCTTCTGAAAAGTTCAACAACGTAGTGTACCCTTTTCTAAAAAAAATTTCCTGATAGATCATTCAAACATGCAGCCTTGGATGAAATGTATATTTAATATTCTTAACTTTTGTGGATTGTCATACTGTAAGTATAAACGAAACGAATAACATGTTAAGGATATACATTGTACACTGTACTTTGAACAAGAGGCCCACGGGCCTTATCGGTCACCTGACTACTAGAGAAAAGTATCACTAGTTCCAAGGGCTATGAAATCTAGAAAAATTTCCTGTTCTGAATATTTAAGCTAAATTCTAATGTTCAGCAACAGTATAAAACTGGATGTGGTCTAAAAAGTTCAATGCCCTTAAAAGTGCATACACTGATAAAAGGCTTTACATAATATAATATGTGTATTAAAATTAAAAGATATGACTAATCTGCACCCATCCTAGAGTCAAAACCCGGGGTTGTGAAATACACCATTTTTGTTCATGCTTTTCTGCAAGTCCTAAGTATGCATTTAGATTTTATACAGTATCAGCAAACTTAAATAAGTCCTTCAAATCATTTTGACACCACCCTGAAACCGAACCCTTACCACTAGGATCATGTAATTTACAATTTTGTAAAAAATTACCTACTCTTTCTTAATATGATGTTATCCATTTAGTTTCAATTTAGTACATGTATCAATAACACTTAAGAAGATGTTAATTAAATGTTTTACACATAAACACTCTATACTAAGTTTGGCCCCGCCCAGGGGTCTAAACCCCTACCCCGGGGATCATGAAATTTACAATTTTGGTAGAGGTCTATTTAGTTTTTCTTAAACATGTGCGGTGCTAGAGAAGAAGATTTTTGAAAATTGGTCAATTTCGGGCAGTGTTTGCCCCACCCCTAAGGCCCCGGGGGTGCAGGAATCCTGAAATTTACAATGTATGTCCCCCTTGTTCCAAAGATGCTTCATACCAAATTTAAAAAGAATTCGAATGGTAGTTATCAAGAAGAAGTTAAAAAATTCCATTGTTCACACATTTAATAACTAACCATTTTGGCCCCACCCTAATACCAAAACCCCTACCCCTGGGATCATCAAATCAAAAATTTTTGGTAAAGGACTACCTGTTCTTTCTAAATATCCATTTAGTTTCAATTCAGTATCAATAGCAGTAAAGAAGATGTTCTTTAAGTGTTTTACACATAAACACTGTATACTAAGTTTGGCCCCGCCCTGGGGTCAAATCCCCTACCCCGGGGATCATGAAATTTACAATTTTGGTAGAGGCCTTCCTGCTCTACATCACTATGCATTTAGTTTTTCATGTGCGGTTCTAGAGAAGATTTTTGAAAATTGGTCAATTTCCGGCAGTTTTTGCCCCGCTCCTAGGGCACCAGGGGTGCAGGAGTCCTGAAATTTACAATTTATGTCCCTCTTGTCCCAAGGATGCTTCATACCAAATTTGAAAAGAATTGGAATAGTAATCAAGAAGTTAGAAATGTTCAATTGTTGACGCACGACAACCAATTGCAATAGATCACCTGAGTTTACTCAGGTGACCTAAAAATGTTTATCTAACACTTAAATACAGGTAGCAATGTACAAGATTCTTTGAAATATATCAATTATAAGATATTTAAGAACGACATTTAGACATCACCGTTTACCAACTGAAACTGGACGGTGCTATAATGCACGTAAATCTTAAGAATTATAAGCTCTTTAATAATAAAAGTCTTGGGGATGAATGTCATTATCTAATGAAATGCTCAAAATATTTTGCAAAGAAAGAAAGATGTTTTGCATAGAAGAAATTGTATAAAACCAAATGTTGTAAAATTTAAAGAGCTTATGTCCTCAACAAATGTAAAATTTACTGACTGAAAGCATTAATTGTGTAGATTTATTAAGACAATTCTAAAAAGATGTCTACTCTTTCTAATATCTATTACATGAATACATACGTGTTTGTCCCCTGACCGATTCTTATGCATTATATAAATGTCTTTTTGTACCCTGTGTACTCATGTGTTGGTATGAATTATACAAATATGATATTTCTAATGTGTATACAATGTATATGATGATGATGATACATGGTGCTTTTTTTAATCAATTGATAGAAAAGTAATTGGACTTATTTTCATTATTAAATTGCGCATGATTTCAAATTTTGAAATTATACTAGATTACTAATAGTAATATTTTGCATTATAACTCTTACAACAGTTATCTTCTGATTAAATAAAAATAATGCAAAATAAAAACAGTCATACACATTTTTTGTTTAGAATTAAGAAATATGAAATATTAATAAGTATCAAGCGGACACTTGGTATATTATTTCCGTTTAATCCGATTTTTGAAAATCAGCATCTTCCGATGTATACGTCGAAGGAAAAAGAGACACGCAAGAGTGTTTGAAGAGGCCACACTTTTCCGTGGCGACGCACTTTAACAGCCATTAACATACTTATTCTCCTTATATCTTGTCCCGTTTTGTAGATTGTCTGACATTTCAGTGTATTCTTAGAACAAAACGTTTGGTGCCAGGACTCTGACTGTTTTTAAGATGGTCTGACAAATATTTGTCCTTATGCAGTGTCTCCGCGTGGCCAATGAGGGGTGGGTTTAACGCCGTGTTAATTTCCAGTTGACAAGATCTGGTGCCAGCATCGTCGCATCTTTTCGTTAGAGCATGCAGAATTTCGTAGAATATCACGACATCGTCATAAAATAGGCACCATTTAAACAAAAGTTTATAATTAATGATTTGTTTGTTGTTGGTTGTTTTTAAAAACAAAAATCCTTTATTAATCCCAGATTTCTCAAATCATATCCATGTACTTAGTCGATATACGGCATTTACGTACAATTTCAAGTGCACTTATGTGTGCTATCAAATTCATTTTCAAAAAATTTAGTAATTTTGGAAGTGAAATATTGCGTTTGCCTTGAAAGTATTACTTAATAAAACTTGTCCACAACACGGAAATGTATGCACAATTATAAACTGCAAATTAAAAGGTTTATTGAAGGAGACGAGCCATTCACATTGTATATTTTAACCATACATTTTCTCAGACAACCCCCCACTGATATCACATTGAATGATATGTCCTATAAGGAGCAGCAATCAGTAACAGAATTTCTTACCTCACCTGACTGTTTGAAATAAGATTTTTTTTAAATATTTGATATATCAACCTCATTGGTTGATCTACAACACGGGACTTCACCTACACCACTACCCGGAAGATAAACTGTCCACCCATACAGCTCTCTATATATACATATATACACACTGGAATCAGCATGCGTTGTTCTAATGTTTACCGGAGTGAAGCCGAGTGGGTTTTTTTTTATTTTAAGTGTATTCTTTAAGTTTTCAAGGTCTTACAATCTGCATGACAAGTTTAACTGGGGACTGTAGAGAACGATGCATACACTTAGTCTGTTAATTGTGATGACACTCTACAGACTGTCGTCTGCTTCATAATTTCACGTATATACCATTGGTTTAATTATTTCAATATGAAGGAATTCTACAGTACAAACGTTTTAACTTCCATTTTGTAATATTTTGAAATAAAGTACACGTACGTCGGCAGTGACATCTATCATTTAGTTTGTTATTCGAAAATGTTTTGAATATAGTCCTCAATTCAAATATATTCGAAAATGTTTTGAATATAGCAATCAATTCAAACCTAAAGAAAACAAAGTTGTTATGCTATTTACAGTATACTTACTCAGTCATTTAGAAAACAAGTTTGTCGCGATTAACACTTTAATTGTTGCATAGAGTATTTGAACGCCGTCTGTAAAGCGAATAAACAGATTGAAAAACAAACAATACCAACAAAACAACAGAAAAATAAAAAGCATGAGGCTCACGGGCCTTATTGGACACCTGAGTATTAGTTAAAAGTATCACTAGTCCTAAGGAATATGAAATCATAATCTGAATATCTGAGCTAAATTCTTATATTCAGCAACGGTATGAAACAAGAAGTGTTTCTAAAACCACAGGGTCTAAGCCTATTTTGGGCCCGAACTCTGTGATACCATAAATGTAGAAAGGGGTATCACTCTGACCAGATAAAAAAAAATACCCACTCGCTTCAAATGCCTAAAAAATCATTTACCGGTCGAGGTCGCCGGGTGGTTTCTCGCCTTTGACAGCAGCGAAATTCAGACTAGTGTGGAAGATTTCGGACTTGTCAATTAAGATTTCACATCAATTATAACCGACTTAGCCCCTGTGCCTAAAACGTAAATACCCCCCGAAAGTGCCTATACTGATGAAAAGACTTTACATAATATAATATATGTAACATTAACACAATGTAACTAATCCGTCCTAGAGTAAACACAAATTCTGGGGCTGCGTACTTCACAACTTTACATAATATAATATATGTAACATTAACAGAATGTTACTAATCCGTCCTAGAGTAAACACAAATTCCGGGGCTGCGAACTTCACAATTTTGATACATCCTTTCCTACTTTTCCTAACTATGCATTAGTTTTTATATTGTATCAGCAAACTTAGAGAAGTCCTTCAAATGATAAAAACAAGAACCACTATGATAATTTTGGCCCCACCCTGGAACCGAAACCCTTACTTCATGGGATCATGATATTTACAATTTTAATTTTAATTTCCTGTTCAACATCACTATGCATTTAGTTTTCCTTACACATATGTGGTTGTAGAGAATTTTTTTTTTTTAATTTATCATTTTTGGAAAGTTTTTGCCCCACCTCTCAGGCCCCAGGGATGCAGGAGTCCTGAAATTTAAAATGTATGTCCCCCTTTTCCCGAAAGATACTTCATACCGAATTTGAAAAGAATTGACATGGTAATTATCAAGAAGAAATTAAAAATGTTCAATTGTTAACGCACGGCGGACGATGACGGAAGCTGACTAATTGTAATAGATTACCTGAGTTTCTTAGTTGACCTAAAAATTTAGATATCCTTTCCCAAAACCAAAATTAGCGCTATTATCATGAAAGTACATGTTGCTTGTTGCGTAATTAAACAAAAGATCCGGGGCCACGATGCTTACCTGAGTCACATTGGCGTTGATGTTGTTCATCAGAAGAGTTTTAACAATTTTTTACCTTCTTTATTTTCATGAAAGATTTGACCCCATACTGTGACTCCACCCTAGCCTCACAGGGTGATGACTTGAATCCACACAACATTGAGTGCATAGATAACAATATAGTGTAGCTGTTGTGTTCTGCAGAGCATTTTTGTCTATACTCATGTACTGTGTAAAATTCCATCCTTGATTCTAGCCCCACCCTTAAATCCAGGGTCCATAATTTGAAGAAAAAAAAACCCACCCAAAGACAACTATAAACTTTTGTCTACACAACTTGGGAATATTTCCATATCAAAGGGACTGATTTACGATGTTCCCCAAAATTTTACTTTTCACTTTTAATTATCAAAATCTGTCTTACGTGTTTAAAAAGGTTTTACAAATAATTATACAATTTTTATTATCTTTTGTGTAAACCAAGACTGCGGTATGTGCTTATGGTGATCGATCTATGATATATGTAATTGTATCAGATTTCAAGTATTCTTTGGGTAAAATGTCATTTAAAAGTTAAATATGTCTGTTCAGAATTAGGATGCTTTAAATGACGAAAATAGCATTGCACTGGTTTGTTTGTAAACATAAAAAAGACTCGAGTCTTTTTACATAACACAGAGTTAAGTCTTAAATATTGTTTTTATCCATTTTGGTTGTCAACTTCAAATGAGTTCATCTATATTTTGAATGTTTGACATCAAAAACAATTTTTTTCTTAAAAAACAAAACAAAACACGAACCAGTCCCTTTAATGAAAAGGTGAAGATAACGAACAATGATCAATTTCATAACCCCAATAAAGAATACAAAATTAAGAGTAGGGCAAACACGGATCCCTGGACACACCAGAGGTTGGATCAAGTGCCCAGGACGAGCAAGCATCCCCTGTCGACCGGTCACACCCGACGCAAGCCTTCTATCTTGATCAGGTAAAAGGAGTAATCCGTAGTTAAAACCAACATGCAAAGAACGGTCCAACAATTAGTATGAAACTCGTCAGACAGCATTTGACGCAATGGCAGATTGTATTGGTAAATTAGACCTTTATAACGACCATAAAATTTGCGAAATTCTGGTTTGCCTGGGTCACAGCTTAGGAATTTCACAGTATAACCAGAGTCAGAAGATTAAAAAACATCCTTTTTTACCACAAGGGCATGCAGTTCTCAGAATTTAAAAAATGTAACTGTTACCATCACAACACTTCTAATTGATACTCTACGTTGTGTAAATGCTTAGGTGACCGTTAAGGCATATGGGCCTCTTGGTTTAAGACATCTTGCCCAAAATGTTCAAAGTGTGGGGTTTCAAATGCTTTCACTCTGTGATTCATGTTTCCAGAGTCTTGGTAAAGTTTTACGTACATGCATATGTTCATTAGTGTTAAAATACCTAGTTTCATTTAACTAACCAATTTTAAGTGATTAGCATTAGTGAGTCTTAGGTTTACTGTAAAAAAAAAATAAAAATCTTGGACTGTTTAATTTGGTTTTCAATTTGGAAATCCCCAATTGCATTTAAGAAAGACAGAAAGAAAAAACGCTTTTTTGTCTTAATTTGACTCAGTACCACTTTCCACGTTATCATTTTTAGCAACAAGGAAGAAGACATAAAATTATGATGGGCATTTTGATAATGACCCCTTTTCCCAGAGTCTTGAATTAAATGTTAAGTGTTTTCTTTCAGCTAGAGACACGACCACATTCAATGATAAATGAAAATTTAAAATAATATGAACACACCTTTGACTTTTTTCGCTGATTAATTAGAAATAAATATTTCAAGATGACAAAGCTTTTTTTTTATTTGCATACTACGAATTGAAAGAGACCTTTGCTGACAATCGAGTTGATTACAGTACCGCTTTCACTTTGAATATCTGATGATTATATAATGGGGGTGGTGGGTATTTTTCTTAAACAAAAGGAATTTTGTACAAAACGAATGTGATGTTGGTGGTAATATTTTTGTGAAGAAAATGAGTACGATTGAACTTACTACGCCAGACTGATGGAAGGGATCTAGGGGGTGGGGTTGCACCCTCCCAGACTGATGGAAGGGATCTACGGGGTGGGATTGCACTCTCCCTTATAGTTGATCAATTCTTTTAAAAAGATATTATATATCTTTGTCCATTTTGGGGTCTATACCCCCGCCCGTCAATTATTTCGGGTGGAAAATTACAAAATTGGGTCGCAACCCCCCTATTCCGTTTGAACAAAAATCTGGATCCGTTTCTGGAAAGGGTAGGCTTTGTACCATATTTTTTCTCTCTCTGAGAATTCATCTATATTCGTGTGAAGCAACATATTGAACCTTGAATAACCAGGTAAACCACTAAAACTGATCCATCGTGAAAAGTAATGCTTTATAGTACTGCATGCCAAAACAAACATTAATCACAAGTATTCTAAAACACTGCTCCTAGCGTGACTAAGTACAGTAATGACAAAATCGACCTCAGTCGCAGATGTATGATTTTGATCTCTCAGTTCACCAAGTGTATAGTCTTTATTTTGTATAGTTCAAATGCCATCACCAACAAAGCTACAAAGATGAATTAAAAGATAGACAGACTAAAAACCACAATCTTCAGGGGCAGAAAATATTAATTTAATATTTTGCGTCACCAACTACGGATATTCTTGGTATATATCGTAATTAGCGACAGACAGCAATAAAGATACTATCAATTCAACGGTCGAGAGAATGGACTAATTAATTTTTTTGGCAAGATTTTGGAGGTATCGGTAACCACGACTTTTTTTAAAATTCTACAAACCAAAGATAATCTGACATTTATGCACGAGAAAAGCAGATTTCTGAATAGTCGTAAAGGCTTAAATAAATCAATGTAATTAAAGATGAGTTAACTGTGAGAACAATAGTCACAGTATTAACAGGATCCGTTTAGTTCACTTTCTGAGGGACGATATTCAGAAAAATAGCCAAACAACCCATTGTTATTTGCTGAAATGTCTTTCTGTTTTATACCATCAAATGTCCATATTCCGCCATTTGCCGTAGCTGAGTAAGTAAAAAATTTAATAATGCCATATATCACCAATCAAATACGAGAAAGAGGGTTATGATGCTTCATAGTTTCAAAAGATACATTTGCAGATTATTCTTTTAGAGCTCCAGTATATATACAGCATTATTCCCCCTATTTTTACTGTCGGTCAAAACCATGAATCAAAACGGTGAGGAATGTAACCTTGCCGTAACCTTTATATAGAATGGATATAAAAACGTGAATTTAAAACTGCGTGAACAAGAAACCGTGAACTTTATCTTTAACGAACTTAAAGCCGTTTATAATGACTCGTACATTGTATTCAGAACCGTGTTTGCCCAATTCTCTATTTTGTGTTGCATATAGGAGTTGTGAGATTGACCGCTGTTCGTTATCTTCACCTTTCATGTACATAAATTCGTTGATACCCTCCACCATTTTTTTCAAATTTACTGCTTAGTTTATTTCGTTTGCTTGGCAGTGTTGTGTGCTATCCTGTATTATCGACTTAAGATTTTTTTTTCTTTTTCGAAAGACCTACAAAATACACCAACACTCCTTGTCACAATTATACAGAAAAACCCCTACTCTTCAGTGGACCTAGATGTGTAAGAGATACCGGTACATGTACTTCTACAACATGAACCGATGGATGGTGCAAGAAAGACAACCTTCAAATACCACAACTCTACAACTATAGAATAATCTTAGTAAGGTAATCATTTTATAATTAAAAGTACGTGCTTTCACTTTGGACGACACAAGAAAGACAACTCCTATGCAATTACATTTCTTTAATTCAAATTCAATCGATATTTCAAAAATATGAATATTTGTGATCTCTGAATAAAGACTACGTGACCGGTCGTGGCAGTTAGTGCGCTGCTTGACCGGTTGTGGTAGTTAGGGCGCTGCTTGACCGGTCGTGGTAGTTAGGGCGCTGCTTGACCGGTCGTGATAGTTAGGGCGCTGCTTGACCGGTCGTGGTAGTTAGAGCGCTGCTTAACCGGTCGTGGCAGTTAAGGGCGCTGTTTGACCGATCATTGGTGGTTAGAGCGCTGCTTGACTAGTCGTGGTAGTTAAGGCACTGCTTGACCGGTCGTGGTAGTTAAGAGCGCTGTTTGACCGGTCATTGGTGGTTAAAGCGCTGCTTGACCAGTCGTGGTAGTTAAGGCACTGCTTGACCGGTCGTGGTAGTTAGAGCGCTGCTTGACCGGTCGTGGTAGTTAGGGCGCTGCTTGACCGGTCGTGGTAGTTAGAATGCTGCTTGATCGGTCGTGATAGCTAGGGTGCTGCTTGACCGGTCGTGGTAGTTAGGGCGCTGCTTGACCGGTCGTAGTAGTTATGGTGCTAGTTTTGTAATTGGTAAGCCCGGCGCTGCGTTATAATTAAGACGTTTAGAATATGTAGAGAAGGTTCCTTCACTAAGCGTCCAGCTTTAGATGTGAAAATCACAGGTTTTTCAGATATGACCACAAGAAATGGAGGTTCCGTATCGTCACGATAAAAAAACCTCCCTACTATTACGATCGCAAGCGCCACACATAAGACAAAATTTGTGGCACTTCACCTCTAACTGGTGACGTCTTTACATAAGTGGAGACAAATAAACAAAGGATGGTGCTTTAAGTTAACGGTTAGTTTTCCTGCCTTTGACATCCTAGGCATATGGGTTTAAGTATATTTAGTATTTCTAAAATGTTTTCATATTGCATACTTATCAAAGGGAAGTATATGCAATTCATAACAAACAAACTGTAAGTTAAACCAGGCGCTTATTTAATCTCCAGATATCGTAAATTCACGCATCATCCCGATCATGTACATGTACAATTATATAACATTGCGTTAGAATACTTGAACATGCAGACGGGGTGAATTTTCAGATGCTTTAATACACGTATGTAAAATGAGACAGAAAAAAAAAATCACACGCACACACGAACTCGAACTGTATATTTGTTTCTCCCTTGGAGGTCATCACAATTCTGCATTAAAAGGATCTCGTAAGGTTATCAGAATCCTTCTTCAAAGAGTTTTAAAAGAAAAAAAATGTACTGTATCGAGGTCTATCGAAAGTAGGCAGAGATCACAAAGAAGACAAGTGTATATTGATTTTCTTGAAGCAATCACGAATGTAATAAGTTTTGACATATTCTCATATAGAAAATACCTTCATCGTTTTACAGGATTATTTGGTTTTTTAGTTTTATTTTGATGTTCAAAAATGAAATGTTGAAAACTGAATGTTATATTTCCATAAAATCTTGTATTAGTTTGATTGACAGACGGCTAACAATTTGGGGGTGTTAACTTAAAGTTGGGTCTTTAAGGAAATCGTTTTGGAATCCTCTTCCCAAGAACAACAGTATCATGGTCAGTCCTACTGATATACAAGCTTCCTTTGGTAGTGTAGATTCAAGTTTGTTCCCTCTGAAGTAGGGTGGGGCGACAGTAGTGGATCAAAGTTTTACACAATAGGGAAATATCTTTAAAACTCTTCCTCTCAAAAACAGCAAGGTTAGGATTAGTTATATTAATTTGCAAGTACATGTATGTTTAGGTAGCTCAAATTCAAGTTTGATCAATTCATGGGTTTTGGGGTGGGGGTAGGTGGCACAATGGAAGATCAGAATTTATATGGAAATTTACATGAATTTTTTTTAAAACTAATTTTTTTCAAGCGTAGCAGGGCCACACTAAATCATATGCAAATGTTCCCAAGTCGTGTTGATTCAAGTTTTTATGCTTCCGCGATATACTCGGGAGCATATTATTTCGCCCTGTCTCTTTGTTCGAAACTTTAATCTTGCTAATAACGTTTGAATGCTGAGTGATAGGTCTCTCATATTTCATATACACATTCCTTGAAACAAGACAATTGACGACATTGTTCTTTAATCTTTTGACCTTGAAATTTGTTCGCTTATACGAAAAGCTACCCTTTTTAATATCCTCTGAACTACATGCTTATAATGTGGGGCTTTCGAGATATGCATGCAGATTCCCTATCGTAATAACTTAATTTCACACATGATCTTTGACCTTATGAACGTGACCTTGGAGTTTGACAAACATTAAAACTTTATCCTTACTCATAGCTTTTGCTGAGTGAAAGGGTTCCCGTTTGAAAAATGTGCATTCCTTGTGACAAAAAAATTGTCATCGGCACCAAAGTTTCTAACCGTGTGACCTTGATCTTGGAGTTTGACCTTTTTAACTTTTAGTAAAACCTAATATGACATTATCAAAAAATATATCTCGTGAACCTTTTCAGGTAGGGCTTTCATATTTTGTTTCTAAATTCTTCATAGCAAGATCTTTCATTTGATTTCATGTTATTTGACCTTGACCTACCTTAAAGAAATGTATTCAATATCCCCATAACTACTTAGGATAGAGCTTTAATACTTTTTTGGTTGGTTGTTTATTTGTTTCACGTCCCGTTGAGAATGTTTCACTCATATTGAGACTTCACCAGTTGAAGATGAAGAAGTGCCACAAAGAAGGTGTTGCACGTCTCATGTTAATTTCCCTAAAGGTGTTGCATGAAAGATCGATAAAATTAAGTTATTCAAATGTATGATAAAACGAATTGGAACAATCATTTTTGAAAATAAGTTTAAAAGACGTGTATTGACAAAAATTAGTTAGCGTTACATGGAGGGGTATTCCCGAATTTCAGAAACACTGCCTCCATGAAACAAAATGAACAAACAAGCACGCCGAAAACTACATGCAATACCTGTGTTTTAATAGTCAAGGTTGCTAACTAGAACTTGTATGTTCTTCTGAGTGAAAGTTGTTGACAAAGGCATGGTGCCTTTACGACAAACCATTGTTAACTTTGCAAAGCTTTGGAAGAAAAAACTTTAAAGCTAAACAAGGTAAATAACCGTTAAACAGTTTGATTGGAGAAGATACCCAGTACCAAATTGCTATTGTGAATCAATTTTTACAGGTGCATGTACTTCGAATTATGTTGAACTTTATCAAAATGCGTATTAAACTTCCCATGTTTTGTTTTGTACAGTTTCCAACTGTTGGTTGTAGAAAATAATACATACGAGTATAAGAGCTTTTAGACTGTAGTAGTATAGAATATTAAACAATTGATACATTCGTAACATGTAACCGTATACATTGTATCTGATACTCAGTAGAAAAAATGTAGACAATTTAATTTTCACGATTTCAAAAATTATGTTTAGACTACATGTATAATGTATTGACACACAAAATGTAATTGGCTTGCCTTTAGTACTGGGGAATCCTACAGGTATTTAATTTAAGGTGGCTCACTACACCCAGAAATAGTTTCTCAAATCAGTACGAATTGATTTAATTTTAAAAGATATGATGATATACAATAAGTATATATGCTCAAAAGGCAAAAAATATACAAATTTGGATAAAAAAATGATGGTGGTGGTCTTAAACGTGCCAATGTCTGCTGCGACCTCCATTTTTAAGGTCAAATCCGAAAGACCCGTGATTCTCACTTCTAAGTGCTGAGCGTTTGGTGAAGGAGCAATCACCTGTCTATGGTTACGTCTTAGGTCTGACGCGGTCATGGTCAACTTACGAACGCTCCTCAACTGAGCTACCACGAACATACATTTCTTATGACAAGAACATAAATTTTATTTCATACCATGATATATGATATCATGACATTGACCTTCTCCACAACAGCAAGGTCATCTTAGTCATAACTTCGTTTACCTGATCAGGATATAGGGCTCACGGCGGGTGTGACTGGTCGACAGGGGATGCTTACTCCTCCTAGGCACCTGATCCCACCTCTGGTGTGTCCAGGGGTCCGTGTTTGCCCAACTTTCTAATTTGTATTGCTTATAAATAAAAAAATAAATGTTTCTTCGGTATATACATACATACATAAATACCAAGGATACATTGTAACCCATGAAAACTCGAAAGCTTATTCCCAATGGGGTCCTTTGATGCACGGATGTCTGCGCCAGGGGGTCATTTAAGTGGGAGGAAGCCGGAGTACCCGGAGGAAACCCACGTGTCCGAGCAGGCGACCGCCATACCTCTTACATACAACCACTGCCGATCACGGGGATCGAACTCGGGTCGCGGTGGTGAGAAACGAAAGCGCTACCCGGGCACCCATATATTATAGGAGTTATGAGATTGATCACTGTTCGTTATCTTCACCTTTCATTTGTGTTGAAGCCCCTGTTGACCAGTCACACCCGTCACAGGTCCCCATCCCCGTCTAGGCAAACGGAGCAATCTGTAGTCCAAATCAGTATACAAGCAATGGTCTAACAATTGGTATTAAATACGTCTGACAGCATTCCAACCAATGACAGGTGCTGAACAAGATGTGTTTGTGAAACACAAATGGCCAATTTCAAAAATGACCAAAGTCACAAGGACAAATTTATTCATACCAGTAGAAAGATCTTGTCACAAGAAATTATTTATTATGTAAATAAGGCTCGTGCCATGTTTTTGTTTACGTATACATGTAGATTGCTTGACAGAAAATAACATGTTTAAAACACTGAAACTATTAAATTAAGTTCAGAATTAACTTGTAAAATTGAAAAATTTGCTTTAAACGAACTTTTACTGGTTTTTCTAGCTTAAACAAGGCACGAGCCTTGTTTACATAACAAAAAAAAAGTGAGCTCTGTATCTCCCATGTACCTCGACAACTGACATTCAAATTGCTGACCATTAGAAATGCCTTAGTTAAGCATTTTAAAGATGAAAAATGAAAAAATAAAATTTGAAAATTTTCAGCTTAAATCGTGTCCATGCCCCTTTAATTTACGATGGAAGCAGACCAATAGCAATGGGTCACCTGAGTAACTCAGGTGACAAAAAAATCATTGAAGAAAAATTTTAAATGTTAGGTGAGTTGATGAAACAGTTGGGGTGAGTTGATGAAACAGTTGGTGTGAGTTGATGAAACAGTTTGGGTGAGTTGATGAAACAACGGAGACGAGTTGACATGGGGCGAAATAGCAAAGGGGCGATCTAACCGGCATTCGTTAATGTACTACCCATATATAGTAGCATACCATGCGACATTGTCTCAAGTAAATTAAGATGTAACATCTCGTCAATAGTATTAAAGAACCAAAGCAATTTAGTCTAATTCGAATTGGCAGATGGAATTGAGTAATTGTCAGATTGAATCAATTAGCTAATGGTTTCTCGGATACGTCGTATATTTTATTATTTGCTTTAATAGTTTAATGGCATTCCTATTCTTTGTGTGAGGCTGTTCAGTCATTTCCCATACATAACTGTCTCTAGTTCTTTGCGAAAACGGATTGTGGAAATGAAAAACAGAAAAATGTCGCTTCCTATCTACCTTCCACAGTGTCATCGTTACAAAACTTTTGATGAAAAGGATGCTTGTGAGAAGTCTACTTTTTCGGTAAGAAAATTTAACTAGGAAACTACTTTCATCACAATTTTCTCCGACAAACTCTTTGGTACAGGTACCGTACACATTCCATGGAAAATTCGTTAATGACAAGTGATTTGAAAATTTTACATTTGCTACGACTTTCTTTAAACAAATACTACCATTTTTGGTGAGAGGGCCATTGTATATAAGTTTAAGTACAGCAATGTAAATATGCATGAGTACATGTATCAAAACAAATAAAGTTTTATTGTAAAAGTCGGTATCGCGCAAAAAATTGAAAATGGCATGACTTTTTATTTCGTAAGTGCTGGTCTCAGAGATGAACGGGCAAATCCCGAAAAAAATTCCACTAGGGGGATGAAAAGAATTCAAGAATGATAATATTTTGTTGTTGTATAATCGTGATACTTACATGTAAGTATAGACCAAGTTCCTTCTGTTTATAGTATCGCGTGCAAACTGCATTTCAGTCAATCATAACATAGAAAATGGTCTGAAATTACCCTTGAAGAAAGTTAAATTCGGTTGTAAAACCTTTCATTTAAAAAAAAAAGAAAAAAAAAAGGTCGACATTACTCATGAAGAATTAAGTTTAAAACTTAAAATTTATTATTTCCAAGCTCAGAAATGGTAAAATTGGCGGGAAAACACAATAATAACATTTTTCCATTTAATCGAAATGGGTGGGTTTCCCGTATATGTCTTCAACAATTATTGATTGATTATTGTTGAACGTCCCTTTCGAGAATCTTTCATTCACATGGAGACGTCCTATTTCTCTTGGCTACGCTTGTCACGTGATTTTCGGTCTGCTGCTTTGTTTACGTAATGGCGAGGTTCGCTGATTTGACAGATAATGAAATACAGAATTCATTAAATAACACGTAGAGCAGAAACACGAACAATGTAATTACTGATTATCAATTAGGATATTGGATATACTTTCTTTTAAACCAGTGGATAAGTTGATAAATGTACGCATGCAATCACACTGTCTTCTTAAATGTTCAACGTCAACAAACCATGTGCATCTATTAAAAACAACCGAAAAATGAGGGTGTATAACAAAACAGTTATAAACTGTGTTCTCGGACAGCAGCTGTCAATATACAACGTACTTATCATCTATTCAAAATTTTATGATGGAACTTGGCAAATGATAAAAAGCTAAAAGTATACTAGTAACGTCTCCATATGAGTGAAGAATTCTCGAGTGAGACGTTAAACAAGATGTACAATCAATCAGACTAATTTGAAGAAAATTAAATTCGGTTGTAGAACCTTTTCTATTTTTGTTTGAAATTTTTAAACAAAAAAATGGTCGACATTACTCATGAAGAAATATGTTTTATCATTTCAAAGCTCAGAAATGGTTTAATTTGACGGGAAAACATGATAATTACATTTTTCCATTTAATCAAAATACGCAGTTCCCCGTATAAAAATCTTTAACAACAAGCATTGAGAGTATTGCATGGCAATACATAGTCCCCTAACGGTTGCAAACATCACAGTACCACAACAGTATTCAAAGTTTATTATGTAGGTTATGGTAAAAGGTAAATTTGGGGAACCAGGATAGGAATGGTTGGAAATCAACTACTATTCAAGTAGAGATTAGACCAGGAAAAAAGACAAATTCATAGTTAGGTTTAGGTCTTTCACCAAGTCAATAAATTGTGACATGTAGGTGATCATGAATAATTTAGCTATATTGTTGTATTACTATGCTAGAAGTTTTAATGAGTGTAGTACTCTTATCTAGAGAGATAAGAAACTTGGATGTAAACTAAGAATTCATGCAATTTTTCTAAGTCCAAGGGCCATAACTTAATAAAAAATCCACGGACCGAGACGAAATTCAAACTCGATCTGTAACTTGTTATGGCAAAACAATGTACCAAACATCAAATGAATATCTGCAATCACAAGCAAACAAAGTCCGGAAAACTGATAATTCATGCTATTTTTCTAAGTCAAAGGGCCATAACTTAATAAAAAAAAAATCAACGGACCGAGACGAAATTCGAACTTGATCTGTAACTTGTTATGGCAAAGCAACGTACCGAACATAAAATAAATATCTTCAATAACAGAGAAATAAAGTGCGGAAAACTGGACTGACGGACAGACAGACGGACGGGGCACAAACGTAGAGTCCCTTTCGACTTCGTCGGTAGGGGACTAATTATTGATCGATTGGTTGTATATTGTTTAACGTCCTCTCGAGAATCTTTCACTCATATAGATACCTCACCATTGCCGGTGAAGGGCTGCAAAATTTAGGCCTATGCTCGGCGCTTACAGCCTTTGAGCAGGGAGGGATCTTTATCATGCCACACCTGTTGCGACACCAAACATTGAAACCATTATATATTATATTGAAAAAGGACACGATCAAAATTTAGTGCCCAAGACAACCCTTTTTCCAATGAGGTGAAGGCAGATCGAGGTACACTCCCACCCTGCATTATGTAAAGGATACTGGTATAGGTCAAAGAAAGAAGCGATTTTGATTGGAGCTGGTAAGGAAACTTTACATTTGTGTAATAATTGACCATATAATATTAGATGTTTCCTAATCTAATTAAAATCAGATCTTCTCTAACCGTTACACTGGAGAAGATGTGTAACGGTTAGAGGAGACCTGATTTTAATTAGATTGAGTTTTTCCCTACGAAATGATAATTGATAGGAGAACCTATCAATGAAAGGTGAAGATAACGAACAGTGATCAATCTCACAGCTATACAAAATAAAGAGTTGGGCAAACACGGACCCCTATACATACCAGAGGTGGGATTAGGTGCCCAGGATTAAGCATCCCTTGTCGACCGGTCACATCCGCCGTGAGCCATGTCTTGGTCAGGTAAACTGAGTAATCCATAGTCAAAATCTAGGTCTAAGAACGGCTTAACAATCGGTATGAAACACTTCAGACAGCAATTGACCCAGTGATACATGGGTTGCATTGGCAAACAAGATCATTATAACGACCATATAATTTGCGAAATGCTGATTTTAAACGAGACTGTTGAAACACCTGTAACATCAACTTTTTTGAAACCCCTGTAGCATCAACTTTTTTGTGTAAGTTATTTATATCTCTTAACTGTTTCGATACGCAAAAGCTTGTTTTGTGTATGATCAGTTTTTAAATCGAGGCAGGCAAATTCTTTGGTCGTTGTGGCGGTCTGGTTTGCCGGTACAACCTATCATTAGGTAAGGTGCTGTCTGACTTGTTTCAATACCGATTGTTGGTCCGTTCTTGGCATACTGGTTTTGACTGCGGATAACTCCGTTTACTTTATCAAGATACAAGGCTCACGGCGAGTATGATCGGTCGACAGGAGATGCTTACTCCTCTTAGGCACACGATCCCACCTCTGGTATATCCAGGGGTCCGTGTTTGCCCAACTCTCTGTTTTGTATTGCTTATAAGAATTATGAGATTAATCATTGTTTGTTTTCTTCACCTTTCATGCATCCGTTACATCCGGAAAACATGACATTGGAGCCAGACAGACAGCGCCATAACACAATACTGGACCTTTAACGACAGGCGTATAAAATTATATTATTTGACTTTTACATAAAAGGTCAAGTTTATCAAAAATGGCATGCCACACAGTCTTGTCAAGAAAGCCTATGCCAAGACAAAAATGGTATGGCCCGGACAAACTTTGTATAAGAAGCGGGAGAAGAGTAATTCACACTAAAACAATATACCCCCCCCCCCTTTTTTTTTTTGGTAAAGGGAGATATAATAATTGAATTATCTTCACTCGAGTAACATAATGCGTTTATTGCCTTTATACTTGCTGAAAATGATGTTATGTTCTCTATATGTCATTCACTATGCTACAACCTACCATTTATCGCTATATCCCTTTTCGTATGAAAATTCATTTTGGTTTTTTAAAAACTTTATTGCAGGGTTGTGTAAGCAATGTTCAAGCAAACTGAGGAATTCTTTGGCAAGTTTGAATGTACTTACAAGTATAGAGGATGACATAGTAGAGGTTAACATCAATCTAAATGCATATCTTGTACTAATTACAAGCAGAAATAAGTTTGACAATGATAACTTATTTTGCCTTCGTCTGTCTGTTGCTTATTATCGTCAACATTTTACCGCATACTATAAAGTAAAGTTGTTTGGCATGAACCTTTTTTCAATTGCTTATTGTGTTTGATAATGTAAATTATAAAACGTTGTAAAAAATGAATTCTAACTACCAACTCTAAATCTTGTCCAATATTTTGTCCATAGTTTGACAATGAAAGTCTTACTAAATCAATAGTGTTTTGTACAGGATATATAGCCTCCAAGCTTTTATTTCTTCACAAAATGTTATCATTAAATCATTAAATGTATAATGATTCTCAATTATAGTGCGGTATCTGTTGCTGAAGCATATAAAAGAGAATGAACCAAGCAAAACCAAAGAAACCGCGAATGTTTGTCCAAAATGTCACTTTGGAAGCGATAGAAAGTCTGCACGCAGATGAAGGTTTATCTTAAGCACAAGTAGTTATGGAGCTGAAAGCAGCAAACTTAGAATTGTCATTGTCATCACTAGCCTGAGGCTAGCAGCCAATAAGTTCGTAGGAGCTAATAGCCAGTAAGAAAATTCATCGAAGTACTGAGAGTACTCAAACGGAATACTAAAAATGAACAAATAAATAATTTTTATAATAATTAAAAAACATATTCATAATCCCTATCGAGAATTTTTAACTCATATAGAGATGTCACCATTGCCGGTGAAGGGCTGCAAAATTTAGGCCTTTGCTCCGCGCTTATGGTCTTTGAGCAGGAAAGGATCTTTATCGTGCCACACCTGTAGAACCTCGGTTTTTGCAGTCTCATCCAAAGGACCGTCCATTTAGTCGCCTCTTACGACAAGCAAGGGTACTGATGACCTCTTCCAACCTGAATCCCCACGAGAACTTTGTGGGGACACATGTTTTAAGAGATGTTTGACCATGAACTGTGACCTTAAGTATTGGTACCAATTCACCATGTTTACCAATACCGAATTACATTCGTAGTTTGATGTTTCGTTGTTTATACAGTTGACTCATATAGTTATTATCAGGCATGGAATAGTCTTATTCAAAACTCTATTTAATATTCAATTCATAAACATGTGATATATCCAAAATGTCACATAATAAATTTTACTATAATTATAAAGAGAACCAAGAAAATTCGGAACTCTGTCATCGTGCGATGTTCCGTTTGTCTAGTTTTGATACAATTCACCGTTTTTGAAAAATATATGTCGGGTGAATAATTGTACATATGCAACACACCGACATAACTTTCATATCTGCTTTTCAATTATTTATAAAGGATTTCTGAACCCTCTTCGTATTAACTATTCCAAGGCCAATTCAGTCGGATTGCAGGAATGCGGTAAATTGAATACAGCCGCCTGAGACTTTGCTCACCAACGACAGCAAAAATACTCGTATGATTAATTATCTATAACAGATCTTTAATGAAGTGATTCTTTACACAATCAGCGACCGAGGTCCGTCGACTGCCCCCATTCAGAAGTCCGACTTTTACTTGCTTTCCATCGGAACATGATCCTGATTAATATAAAACGTAACAATATAGAAATTAATTTCTTTCACACTTGTCGATCAAACGTTACGAAATACGATCTTGATGTTTAGTTTGCCAATCTGAAACTACACTGCAAGTTTCAAGTGAATCCTCGCAAGCTAGACGGGAAAAAAAGTCTGGAAAACCAATGGGACAGACTGGCTGAAATTTACCCTCTCTCATATCTATGAATGTAAGATATAGATATCCTATGAAAGAAAGGCCTGAAAGATATCGCGACACGCAAAGCGATGTCACGACCTCCTTTAAGGCTGTCAATGGGCGTAAAAGCTTGGGTACGATAAAATAAATGGCAGAATACTACAAATAAAACGGATGACATGGGATTTAGATGAAAGACCTAAGTAGAACTACATTAGTCTGACGAGATATTCGCAGAAATTCCTTCGATAAAATTGGTTTATATCCCGTGAATCGGTCTCAAAGCAGGTAGCCCCCTGTTTGTTTACATGATGTGTTGCACACCTTTACATACATGTATTAGTATTTCACAAGTGGTCATCTCAAAAACTTACAGACGATAGGAAATGACTATTCAGTGCGACTTATGAGGGTGATCGGTGCACCGTGGGGGAAATAACATATTTTGGACAAATTATTGGTTCTGTATAAAATAATTTCATTTTTAAAAGGGGACGGGGGTATATACATAAGATCTATAGCTATCCACACTTCAGGTGACTGTGATCATTAGGTATTTTGGACTATATTCTGAAATTGATGATCTATTTTTCTATTTTGGAAACTTTTATTTCTTGCATTTTATCCCAATTTCTACAATTTTGAAATTAGTGAAACGTAATTAGACATTGTTTCTAAAGTGGTTGCCAATTAGTACATATAGCTAACGAAGCTAATCTATTTGTGAACTTTGTGAACTTGAAGTTATTTTATTTAGTGGAAGAGAGGTGAAGATTACATAAGCAATACAAAATAGAGAGTTGGGCAAACACGAACCCCTGGACACATCAGAGGTAGGATCAGGTGTCTAGGAGAAGTAAGCATCCCCTGTCGACCGGAGTTATCTGTTGTCAAAATCAGTGTGCCAAGAACGGTCTAACAATCGGTATGAAACACATCAGACAGCATTTGACCCAATGATAGGTTGTATTGGCAAACTAGATCGTTATAACGACCATAACATGTGCGAAATGCTGACTTTAATCAAGACTGTTAAAACCCCTGTACCATCAACTTGTTTGTCAGTAGCTTGCCTCGATTTAAAAACTGACCATACGCAGAACAAGCCCTTGCGTATCAAATGACTTGAGAGATACAAACACCCTATGCAGGTGATAATGGAACATTGCTACATAAATATGTGAAGTTGACGATGGAGAAGCTGAAATCATCCCGTTTGTCATACAGTTGAGTTGTCTGTTTGCCTTTAATGTCTACTTTCAATAAAATATCGAAGTATGAAACAGAAGTGGACGACTCTGTTGTGTCTTTTATTTTGAACTCACAGGGATATATCGAATCGACATATGAATGACAATTATCATTGTTCATAGACAAAACGTCGTCGATATATCTAAATGTCGAATTGAAGGCCAGAGCAAGAGATTTTTTTCTTCTCACGTAGAAGTTTTTGAATAAATTCTGATTCAAATGAATATCAAAACAGGTCAGTTACAAAGGAGCACAATTCGTGCCCATGGGAATTCCAATACTTAATCACCATAGACCACGAAAATATTGTCAACGAGGAACTCTAGCATATTTTTTATTTCAACTTCAGAGTACCTGTGCGTGGAATCAGAGTGGTGTTTAACAAAGTAAATATTTGGATGACGGATCACTAGATATGAATATTTCCGTTTTCCATTTTTGTTGAAGAAGCAACTGTCTATGATGTCAAAAAGTATAGTCTTATATTTATCGTGAGGAATGGTCGTGTAAAGTGTTGAAAAATCATAGATTTTGATGTTATTGATTTGGGAAAAGTTTTGCGAATTCAAGTTCACTAAAAGTTCTTTAGAATTTTTTAGAATCCACAATTGATTAACACCACTGCTGGCAACTATAGTCGCACAGTAAGTTTGAAGTTTCTCCTTCACAGCTGTTAATATTTTCATAAGGAGCAAAGATAGAGGCTTGGTAGAGCACATACTGGATTCAGCAATGTATCTTTGTTTGTAAGAGTTTTATGTAGTTTATGAATCCAGTATAGGTACGGTAATGTAAAACTTATACGGTACCAATTTTGATGCACCAGATGCGCATTTCGACAAATAATGTCTCTTCAGTGATGCTCAACCGAAATGTTTGAAATCCGAAATAACTATGAAGTTTTAGATCTAAATATAGCCAAAAACAGCGTGCCAAACAAGTGGAGCCAAATTCGTCCAAGGATAAGAGCTATGCATGAGGGAGATAATCCTTAATTTTGAAATGAATTTCTAAATTTTATAACAGCAATTAAATATACATCCGTATTTTCAAGCTAGTAACGAAGTACTTAGCTACTGGGCTGTAGAGACCCTCGGGGACTAACAGTCCACCGGCAGAGGCCTCGACCCAGGGGTCATAATGTAAAACTTATACGGTACCAATTTTGATGCACCAGATGCGCATTTCGACAAATAATGTCTCTTCAGTGATGCTCAACCGAAATGTTTGAAATCCGAAATAACTATGAAGTTTTAGATGTAACTCATATTATTTCGACCCATTGACTGGGCAACTGTCTTTGATGTCAAAAAGTCTAGTCTTTAATTTATCGTGAGGAATGGTCGTGTAAAGTGTTGAAAAGTCATACGTTTTGACGTTGTTGATTTGAGAAAGGTTTTACGATTTCAAGTTCACTAAAAGTTCTTTAAAATCCACAAATCATCTACACCCTTTCTGGTATATGTAGTCGCACAGTACGTTTGAATTTGGACGAAAACATTATTCTGGAATATTGCGGTTGGATTGTGTGTATTATTTTACGTCCATCTCGAGTATTTTTCACTAGACGTCACCATTGCCGGTGAAGGGCTGTAGAAGTTAGGTCTACGCTCGGCGCTTACGGCCCTTGAGCAGAGAGGGATCTTTATCCTGCCACACCCGTTGTGACACGGGACCTCGGTTTTTGCGGTCTCATCTGAAAGATCGCCCCATTTAGTCGCCTCTTACGACAAGAAAAGGGGTACATATACTGAGGTCCTATTCTAACCCGAATCTCCACGGAATCTATAGAAGTACCTCAGAATTCAGTAGAGGTATATCAGAGTTTTCTTACGGGCTTTCCCGCCGTAATATGGTTCAAATGCATACAGCAATCAATCTTACGGTTTTTGAGCAAGGAAGGATCTTCATCGTGTCACAACTGCTGCGACAAGGAGCCTCGATTTTTGCCGTCTCAAACATGTATTGCCAAAAACGGCGTAAACCCGCAATTAATCGTACGGCTTTTGAGGAGGTAGGGATCTTTATCGTGCCACATCTGCTGCGAAAAGGGACCTCAGTTTTTGCGGTCTCATACGAAGGACCGCCCCATTTAGTCACCTCTTACAACATCCTCAGTACACCTTGCTTGTCGTAAGAGGCGACTAAATGGGGCGGTTCTTTGGAAATAGAAGCATCCAATGAAAGGTGGAGATAATCGAACATTGATTAATCTCATAACGGACCCATGGATATTCCATGTAGGTGCCTAGGAAAAGTAAGCATCCCCTGTCGACCGATCACACCCGCCGTGAGCCCTATATCTTGATCGGATAAACGGAGTTTTCCGTAGTCAAAGTCAGTGTGTCAAGAACGGCCTAACAATCGGTTTAAAACACGTCAGATAGCATTTGAGCCTATGATAGGTTGTATTGGCAAACTAGATTGTTATAATGACCATTGACTTTGCAAAATGCTGACTTTAAACGAGACTGTTGAAACCCCATAACCATCAACTTGTTTTTAAGTAGCCTACTTCAATTTAAAAACTTATCATACGCAGAATAAGCTCTTGCGTATCGAATCAGTCGAGAGATATAAACACCATATGCATGTGATAATGGAATATTGCTACATAAATATGGGAAATTGACGATGGAGAAGCTGAAATCATTCCATTGATCAAAGTTGAGTTGTTAGTTTGCCGTTTATATCTATTTGCAATAAAATAACTCAGTATGAAGCAATCCCGTGTGGGGATTCGGATAAAAATAGGTGCTCAAGTACCCCTTGCTTATCGTAAGAGGCGACTAAATGGGACGGTCCCTTGGATGAGGCCACAAAAATCAAGGTCCCGTGTCACAGCAGGTGTGGCTCGATAACGATCTCTCCCTGCTCTAAGACCGGAAGCGCCGAGCATAGGCCTAAATTTTGCAGCCCTTCACCGACAATGGTGACGTCTCTATATGAGTGAATGATTCTTGAGAGGGACGTTAAACAATATACAATCAAGTATGAAGCAGAAGTGGACGACTGTGGTGTATTTTATTTCGAGTTCACAGGGATATATCGAATCGCCATGCGACTGAAAAGTATTGTTAATAGATAAAACGTCGTCGATATAACTAAATGACAAATTAAAGGCCACAGCAAGAGATTTTTTTCTTCTCACATAGAAGTTGTTTTTTTAAAAAAATAAATAAATTCTGCTTCATCGGAATATACAAACAGGTCAGCTAACAGAGGAACACAATTCATGCCCATGGGAATTCCCAATGTTCTGATCTTCTTGATACATTGCAAAAGGAGTGTTTGAGTATTCTCCGTTTGAATTATATGAACAAGCAATTGAATTGAATAAAAGATTACGAGAGGTTGGTTATAAGATATGATTTGATTTGATATTGTTTAACGTCCCTCTCGAGAATATTTCACTCATATTGCCGGTGAAAGGCTGCAAAATTTAGGCCTATACTCGGCGCTTACGGCCTTTGAGCAGGGAGGGATCTTTATCGTACCACAGCTGCTGTGACACGGGGCCTCGGTTTTTGCGGTTTCTTCCGAAGGACCGCCCCATTTAGTCGCCTCTTACGACAAGCAAGGGGTACTGAGGACCTATTCTAACCCGGATCCCCACGGGATTATAAGATTTGAAAAAAGTCATTGTTTGAATAAGAAAAGAAATACAATGTATGTACAAATGTGTAGATGCTTTGAATATTTTATGAAACAACAAAAACATGAGTCTAGGTATCGTCAAATTAAATTACTTATGGTGCATGAAGATGGTAATCCTGCGAGTAGATTTTGTAATAATGCCATTTTTAATTAGTGCAACGAAAGTATACCAAATCACTAATTATCGACTCTGGATGTAAAACAGCATGGCATCCAAGAGAAGTTATTATCATGGTTAACCAAAGTGTATTTCAAACATTTAATTCGCAGCAGTAAATTTAATCATCTTGTGTACGTCGCTATTTGTGGCGTGGTACCTAATTCTATATTTATTTGAGCGTCTTAAAAATAACAGCTGTATTATCAGACTATTCACAGAGATACTCAGTGAGAATAAGGAAGTTTTTGTGACTTAATGTGCGTGGAATATGAATCTTAGAAGTGTTATTCTCATTTCAATAACTGTATGTAATAAGTAAAGCCTGGTCAAGTACCTGTCATGTACAACGTGCGTCTACTGTATAAGGTATCTCAGTCGATACATACAGCTGATGTCTTGTTTATCAGTTAGATATCTCTCACTTTCAAAACAGTCCAAATTGATTTGGTCCCCAAAATAAACGACTACTCGAATCGGTTCTCAATAAATTTAGAAGTAGCAGGTGAATTTACAAAACGTAGACGGAGAAATATGTGAGCGTTATAGGCGCTGGGGGAGGGGTGGCTCCTCCGGAACATTTTTGAAGATTAGAAGGTCGTAAGAGGCATTTCCCTGAGTTTAGACACTTAAATCTAGCATTAAAATCATTTGTAAAGTGTCAGCAAAATGTGTTAATTTACATGCAAGTGACTGGTAACAATTTAATTTTTCTATACTGATAATTAAGTAGAAATTTTAGTAAGACATGACATGGTTTGTGGACAATCATGAATGCGTCTTTCTGTTGGTGTGTTATGTAGTACTGCAATCATTTCCAAATCCTTAACTTCATTTACATTTTTGTAATGAACCAACATTGTCATGAAAAAATCTGTTTCATAATAAAATCTATTGACATAGATTCTTCCTAAACAGTTCAACGCAATATGTAGAAAGATTAAATCTTAAGTTTGAACAAGGTTCAACTCCCAATGAATGCTACCAAACGTTGGTTTCTTTGCAAAATGGCCCCAGAGAGCCGTGGTTTTCTCCATACTTCAGACTACTTTCGTTTTGCGTTAAAGAAAGTTACAATTATCGAAAGCAAAACCGGAAATAATCTTTACAAAATGAAAACTGCATCCGAACTGCTACTTCCTATTGTGCTTTGTTCATTGTGTTCAACATTGTTGTTTTGGTATTATTATGCTCCATGTGGAGCCGCTTGGTGAAATAAACAAGAGGCCCAAGTGCCACATCGCTCACCTGAGTTACCTTGGCCCATATTACTTCCGGGGGCCATGATTTTTACAAACTAGAATCTGCACTATGTTAGGAACCTTTCATGTAAATGTGAAAGTCTTTGGCCCAATGGTTCTTGAGAAGAATTTTACAGATTTTCCCTATAAATTGATCCCCTATCCTACCCCCGGGGGCCATAATTTTAACAAACTTGAATCTGCATTATGCCAGGAAGCTGTCAAGTAAATCTGTACTTTCCTGGCCCAGTGGTTCATTCGAATGTAAAACTTTGATCCCCTATTGTGGCCCCAACCTACCCCCAGGGGTCATGGTTTTAACAAACTTAAATATGCGCTATGTCAGGAAGCTTTCGTGTAAATTTCAGCTCTTCTAGCCCATTCGTTCTTGAGTAGAAGAATTTTAATGAACCCACCCTATTTTTGCATATTTGTGATTATCTTTCCTTGGTAGGGGTCATGGCCCATCATTTGAACAAACTTGAATCCCCGTCACCCAAGGAAGCTTTATGCAAAGTTTGGTTGACTGTCAAGACTACTGCATTAACTATCGTCAAAACGCATTCCAATTGATAACTTGTTGCGGATGGGGAAATACAGGCTTTCAAATTGGTAGACAAATATCTCAGGTGTATTTTGCTTTACATAGAAACAGCTGTCTATTTATTGCCACTCCCTGCATTTCACATTTCTCTCTTCAACAAACCCTACAAGTCCATAGGATCTCCGTTATGGTGCAAATGCAGGGGTGATTCACTCCCGCAACATTTTCATTCATTCTAAACATTTGCTGGCTTTCTTTACGTAAATGAAATGATATTCTATATCAATGTTTCTTGGTCAATATATGAAAAGTGAAGTATGAAGTAGAAGTAGACGATTATATATATTTAAAACATGATTGTGACGTAAACCTTTTGTTTGAATTGTCCATTCTATAGGTTATTGTTGTGCTAACTCCATAAACAGTCCATTAAGTTACCTGTAAGTGTCCATTCTTTTTTAATAACTGTCCATTGTTTTAAGAATGGATAGTTCTTTTTTCAATCAGAATGGACAGTTACAACAAACAGAATGGACAGAGCCATGTAAAGATTGGAATGTACCCAAGGGGAAAAACAACAAATACAACTTTTAATTTACGTGTCTTCAAAACTTGAACTCGAAGGAAACATTGCCAGATTTGATTTTGATTTCACTAGTGGTATTTCCAGTCCCTGGTACTTTCACTTGTTTCTCTTCATCTGCATTTTGAGTGTCACTACTTTTAACATTCCCATGAGTACCGTAATCTTGCTGATGTCTCATCACTCATTTTCAAAATATCTCCTTGTGATGTAAATCCAAATGAATTCTGGCCCAAGATATTTTTCCTGTTTTGCTGCGAAGTTGCAAACAATGATATCGCCCAACTTGCATTTCCTTATGTTTTCTTTGATAGTCCTTTCTTCAGTAAATTGTCTAATTCATCTTCATTCAGCGGTTTAAGAAAGCACTCAATATTTTCAATATCCTGGCCAGCATTCGTAAGTTTCTCATAAGAAATGTCCGAAAATGAAACCACCTTCAGGTCGAAGTTTGTCTTATTTTATGTTTTACTATTTTCCGTTTCAACGTCCAAAATTTCACTTAATATACCATCAGTATTTTGCGTATCTTCAGTTTCCTTGAATTTTGACTGAATTAAAATAAAACACTTTCTCCATCAGAGGAGGACATGCTTATCTTACTTAGGAGTAGCTGCAGAACTGTAGCTCTCTGAAAAAATATTTTGACATAACAGAGAGCTACAGAGCCACCCCTTATAAAAACCTTCGACTTACGGCGCACAAAAAGCTGCGCACGGTTGAGGCCTTATATCGTTGTATTCTTGAGTTGCTGTCTCATAAATTTAATATCAAAAAATTCTTAACATATTTTCCTACTATACTTGCGTCTAAACATACTTTCAAATATTCATTAAAGCCCCATACGACCTGAAAACTCTAAGCTTCAAATGATTTCGTTTGTTGGCGTAGCCATTTTAGGTAGATTCACAGAATTTGCCTCAAATCCAAATCCGTTCATATTGACCATGAACAGCTCAGATGTGATGTTCATTTCTTAAATGATCACAAATAAGGATTACTAGGCCTAAACTGTCTTAGTTTCACAACATATATGATTCTGTTTATGTATGCCTCGCATCTTAAAAAGTGTGATGACCTATAGAAATTATTTAATCAATGGAAATAAAAACATTTTCTATACTTTTATTAGATAATAATGTGAGTATGGAGGTACCTTAACTTGAATGTTATCTGACTTTTTCATGACACTTGGTATGATATTACTATTATTTGGTATTGACACATGAATATTATTATCCATTGACTATCAAGCTCATTGAAATGAAGATCAAGGCCACCTTTTAACCCTAAGAAAACAAGAATGTTGGAGACATTTAATTTCGAATTTTTAAATTTCTTATATGACATTATGCACTACCCTCAGGTTTTATATAATGAAATGTGCTGTTTAGAAAATCTCATAGGTATTCTCAGACTTGTTTTTAAATGTATTTTAGGAGAAATATCGTGAAAAAATAGCTGAAACTACACCCGTAATTATCATTTTGGAGAAGATTGTATAATTATTATTATTATTTTTTTTTTAAAGTATCTAATTTGAAATACGTTAGATTAAGGAAATCTGTGTGATCGTGGAGTACATAATACTTTAATTATTTTTATTTATTACATTTTGTAATTTTATAGTCGATCTTCTGGCTATGACTGAGGATACAGATAAGAAAAAAAAACGCTCAATAAAATTAGGAAACGCTTCCAGCGAATCATATGATGAGGACAACTTCAATACACTGTTCCTTTTGATATGAGATACTGTTTTACTGGTGTTCACGATTACAGAATCACGTGACATTCAGGCTTCTTTAATGACCGACTTTAAAGCGCAATAATGATTAATCTTCTTTTCTTTATTACGTCAATAAAGAAGTATGTATGTGGTATGATTTTATTTTTAGGTCACCTGAATAAACTCGGATGACCTATCGCAATTGGTTGTTGTGCGTCGTCCTTTAACAATTGAACATTTTTAACTTCTTGATAACTACTATTCCATTGAATTCTTTTCAAATTTTCAATGAAGTATCTTTGGAACAAGGGGGACGTAAATTGTTAATTTCAGGACTTTTGGGGCCTAAGGGTCAAGGGAAAAAATTGACTAATTTTCAAAATTTTTCATCTCTACAACCCTGGAACAAAAACCCTTACCCCCTGGGATCATGAAAATTTTGGTAAAGGATGACTTATTTAGTTTCAATAGTATTAAAGAAGATATTAATTAATTTTTTTACACAGATGCACCAAATGATACTAAATTTTGGATCAGAACCGCTACCCATGGGATCATGAAATTTACAATTTTTGTAAAGGCCTTCCTGCTCTACACCACAATCCATTTAATTTTCCTTGCACATGTGCGTTTACAGAGAAACGTTCTAAAAATTGGTCAATTGTTGGCAGTTTTTCTCCAGCCCCTAAGGCCGCAGGGGTGGAAGAGTCCTTAAATTTACAATTTAAGCCCCCTTGTCCAAAGATGCTTCATACTAAATTTGAAAAGAATTGGAATGGTAGTTATCAAGAAGTTAAAAATTTCTATTGTTCACACATTTAACAGCTGACCATTTAGGCCCCACCCTGATACCAAAACCAAAACCTCTACACCTGGGATTTACAATTTTGGCAAAGGACTACCTGCTCTTTCTAAATATCAATTTAGTTTCAATTTAGTATCAATAGCACTAAATAAGATGTTATTTAAATGTTTTACACATAAACACTATCCGGTTTAGAATAGGTCCTCAGTAACCCCTTGCTTGTCGTAAGAGGCGACTAAATTGGGGCGGTCCTTCGGATGAGACCGCAAAAACTGAGGTCCCGTGTCACAGCAGGTGTGGCACGATAAAGATCCCCCACTGCTCAATGGCCATAACGCCGAGCATAGACTTCAATTTTGCAGTCCTTCACCGACAGTGGTGACGTCTCCATATGAGTGAAAATATTCTCGAGAGGGACGTTAAACAACATTCAATAATAAACACTATAAGTATATACTAAATATGGCTCTGTCCTGAGGTCAGAACTCCAAACCCGGGGTTCATGAAATTTACAGTTTTGGTAGAGGCCTTCCTGCTTTACATCACTATGCAGTTTTTCTTACACATATGCAGTTGTGGAAAAGAAGATTTTTTTTTTTTTAAATTGTCATTTTGGCAGTTTTTGCCCCGCCCCTAAGGCCCCAGGAGTCCTGAAATTTACAATTTATGACCCCTTGTCCAAAACATGCTTCATACCAATTTGAAAAGAATTGGAATAGTAGTTATCAAGAAAGGAAACCTTTGACTAAATATCAGGGCAATATCTGTATCCGTAATGAAAAAAGCCTGGGAAACTGTTTGACCTGTTTTTAGCCAAACAGTTGGTCAAGGATCGACCAATCCATTCCTCCGTATGGAATCCTTTGACTACATATCAGGGCTGTATCTGTAATGAAAAAGCCACGACAACTGTTTGACCTATTTAAGCCCAAAAGTAGGTCAAGGATGGACAATCCAGCTGATTGATTGATTGATTAAATAATGTTTAACGTCCCTCTCGAGAATATTTCACTCATATGGAGACGTCACCATTGCCGGTGGAGGGCTGCAAAATTTAGGCCTGTGCTCGGCGCTTACGGCCTTTGAGCAGGGAGGGTATTTTATCGTGCCACACTGCTGTGACACGGGACCTCGGTTTTTGCGGTCTCATCCGAAGGACCGCCCCATTTAGTCACCTCTTACGACAAGCAAGGGGTACTGAGCACAGGCACCTGTTTCATACACGAGTCCCCCTCCTTAATAATACCACAAGGTACCTAACTAGATTTCGGACACCTCTCGCTCAAGTCTCATTTTACGATTAGTTTGCTATTCATGCTCACTTTTGTGATATAAGTCGCTTTAATAGACATTGTTCTTGCTGTTATGTCGTTTTCAGCACCTTACACGAAGACCAATGTATGTAAATACTTATTTTTTCTTCGATTCCTACCGTTTAACATTTTCAGACGATCCATCTACTACAACAACTTCCGGTTTGAGATCTACGGACAGATTTTTTTTTATAGATGTAAAATATACTGCGTGTGGGAAATAAATAGTAATTATTTGATGGAATAATATTATTTTTGGGTGCTATGCAGGACTAACATAAAAGTAATTGAGCTCTGTTGAAAAAAAAAGACTTTCATTTAAACTTCAATTTCGTGACGTCACGACATGGTAGTCAGGCCTTGTTGGTGGGAATGTTCAAAATATCGATAAGATATATCCGTTGTTGGATTGTTGCGAGGAAGTTTAGACCTTTGAAGCGACGGATGAGAAAGAAAATCATTTCTGAGCTTAACCGTGTTCGAGAATACATGTAGGTTTGTTTCGGCGAATTTAATAATAAAATCGGACTCCAATCGAGTATTAATTAATATATATATAAATTATATAGGTGAAATTAATCAAATGACGCAAATTTAAAGGGTTTTTGGAAAAATGTAAGTTCTCCCATTAAAAGTAAATAATTCAATGAATCAAAAGATTTTGTCATTTATTTCTCCGAGAGTGGAAGAGATACATGTAAGTGCTTCTATTGTCGTTTATATTTTCCTAAACAAGAGACCACGGTTTACCTTCAATTTGAAAATTTTAGGGGGCGGGGGGGGGGAGCTGAGCCCCTCCCCTTAAATCCGCTAATGAGATATGACTAAGTTGTTGCTGTTATAAACACGGTTTCCCAATCGTGAATCAATGCTCGAGCGATTTCCTTTACTAAATGACTTTTACCGGTACCGCTCTGCCTCAAAACCAGTATAGAGTGGCCATTCTTCGCCTTGTCGAAAATCAGCTGTTGCGTTGTTGTCAACGATATGACGTTTACCTTCAAGTTTGTGAGTTTACTTAGTAACCAATCAAATTACGTTCTAATATTTTGCTCTTACGACCGGAAGTTGTTGTAGTAGATGGATCGTCTGAAAATGTTAAATGGTAGGAATCGATGAATAAACAAGTAGTTTACAGACATGGGCGTCGTGTAAGGTGCTGAAAACGATATACCATCAAGGACAATGTCTATCAAAGCGACTTATATCACAAAAGTGAGCATGAATAGCAAACTAATCGTAAAATGAGACTTGAAGCGAGAGGTGTCCGAAATCTAGTTAGGTACCTTGTGGTATTATTAAGGAGGGGGACTCATGTGTGAAACAGGTGCCTGTGGTACTGAGGATCTTTTCTAACCCGGATCCCCACGGGATCCAATCCAGCTGAAATGCAGACTGAAATTGTATTCCTGCGAGAGCAGTATTTCAGCACAATATCTGTATTCGTAATGAAAAAAACCCGGGAAATTATTTGACCTAATTTTAGGCCAAAAGTATGTCAAGGATGTAGCCCATCTGAATCAATGCCCAACTGAAATGCAAACTGAACTTGTAGTCCTTCAAGAGGAAGACTGTGAATAAATGTCAAGAAAATATCTACATGTATACCCATAATGAAAAAAGCCTGGAAAAATGTTTGACCTACTTTTAGTCCTAATGTAGGTCACGGACGGACGGGCCAACCCAACTAAAATGCACACTGAACTTGTAATCTTCTGAGAAGAAAATTATGTGTAAACTCCGGAAAACTGTTTGACCTACTTATAGCCCCAAATAGTCTAGTCAATCTAGCAAATCACCTCAAAGTAATTGCAACAGAAACAAACTCGATGGAATTTAATAAACAAAAGCGTGATTAACAACATACAAAAAATCGGACAAAATCGGACAATGGGAAATATTTCAAATTTAGACTTAAATGTTTTAGTAAACCATCGATATTTTGTGGTCTTTACGGCACGCCGTACACGTAAAGGGGAGTAACTTAACTGTGACAGTCATCAGAATAAAGTTATACACGACGATCTAAAGTGCATGTAATAAAAAATGCGATTAAACAGCTAAACAGTTGTATTAAAAAGGTGATTTTAAGACCTTCTATATACATACAATATTGCTCAGCATCTCATATTCTTTGCCGGCTTCCAATCCCGGGGAACTTTCGCGAATAAAGCTTCAAAATATTTTGTTTGACCCTCTACTGAATTAATTTTAATTATAAAACACAATATTTACTTTAAAAGTTATGAAATATCAATTATAAATGAAATCTTAAAGAATTAGTATCAATTTACAAGGGGGTATTACGGTTGTTAAAAACAAAAGTATGGAAAACCATTCGGGTTAAAAGTTTCAGTTATTTTGTATCTTCATCATTTGAGCAAGCGCTTTGTATTAAAAACGTTTATAAAACTAAGTAAGTAAAGTATTTTTGCTTTTCTTTTTCAAATTCAGGTTTGGGGAATCATTCATGGGTAATAATAAAGATAATAAAACATTGATAATATAAATAATAAACACTTGCGCATAGTATCATGATTTGGTGTAAAATCGAGTAGTTACTCTTTCTAATTAGTCTTGGGCTCACGACCTGCGGAACCACATCTCCTAGCAGCATGCGAACAGCGCGCTAGACCGCCCGGCCATCTATTCAAGACAAAACTTGTTTTCGATGACGATGGCATTCTCGCCACACTGGCACACGATCATTGAGAATGGAAATGGGATACAGTTATTTATCGTAAATTTTAGAGGATCATACAAAATGCACATTGTGTTTGAAATGTCTATATATAAAGCACAGAAATAGCAACGAACTCTGAAATAAACATAACTGCCCTAAGGGACGAAATCAATGTCGGATGAAAATTTAAATTCAATTAGCTAGGGGGGGGGGGGGAAATAAAAACTCCTGTAAGTTTCTGTCATCCGACATCGATTACACTTTAGTGGAAAAAGGAAAAAGACAAGCGACTGTTGAATACCACATAATATTTAAAACATATTAATGAACATTTAATAGATTTAATGTACACTTTCATTTGTGAATAAACAGTAGAAAAGGTATACAGAGTGTTATTTATAATCGTACGTTTCTTTTCTTGTTATTCGATTACATATGTAGTTTCAACATTTGTCATATTAAGTTTTAAAGGGGGATGGGGTGTTCTTGGTGAAAACTATGTGAACTTAGTTTTTTGTGAGACATTGAATTTTTGATCTTGCCCCTAAGTGAAGAATATCGTTAAAACCAGACGTCTTTTTAGGAAACGAAGTTTGTCAATCCTTGCCTTTCTACATGCATTCACAAGATGCGACACAACGTCAAGAATGTTCGGCATCGGAACGGGTCCTGTATAGTCAAAATGTAGACAAATCGCGAAAAAATTCTGTATATGATTAGTTTTTAAATGGAGGCAGGCTACTGACAAACAAGTTGATGCTGAAGGGTTTCAACTGTTTCGTTTAAAGTCAGCATTTCGCGATTATATGGTCGTTATAACAATCTACTTTGCCAATACAACCTATCATTGGGTCAAATCTGTCTAACTTGTTTCATATAGATTGTTAGGCCGTTTTTGGCACAATGATATTGAATAAGGGTAACTCCGTTTGCCTTATTAAGATATAGAGCTCACGGCGGGTGTAACCGGTCAACAGGGGGTGCTTACTCCTTATAGTCCATAGGCACCTGATCCCACTTCTGGTATATCCAGGGGTCCGTGTTTGCCCACCTCTCTATTTTGTATTGCTTATAGGAGTTACGAGATGGATCACTGTTCGTTATCTTCACCTTCCTATATGAGGATTTCATAGAGCAAAAAGATATATTCTGGTGTCGATGTCATATCGACTTTGTACGATGGAATACCATAGAGACACTTATAGGAGATTTGCTTTGTGAAGTATTATCTAACACAATATCATTTTTATAAGTTCAGTCATTGCCAATATTAACTACTAACTACAGCTGCAGAAGAGGAGCACTGCAAGAATTATTTTTTAAGTCATAGAGTGGACTAAAGAAATGATTAATTTGGATCCTTCGAATTGGGGCTTATCACTTTTCAGCAATTCTTGTATCCGTTAAAACTAAATTACAAGTCGCGCCAGATAAACTTTTGAACGTTTTTCGCTGTAAATGCAAGGCAAATTGTGACACTAGCCGTTGTACTTGTAAAAACATGGACTGAACTGTACTGCAATTACTCAAATGATCACTTATATAATTATCAGGCACGTAGCAATGGCTCTACACCTTTTCTCATTACATGCAAAGTTGATAAATTTTTACGTACAGAGGTCGATATTTAGACAGATTGGTTGCCCTCCCTCCTCTTTTTTTCCCTTAAAATAGCATTCTCGTAAACTGTACACAGTGGAAGTGTAAAATTGAACTGAGAGAACAACCTTACCCCCCCCCCCCCCCCCACCACCACCACCACCACACACACCATCAAGGATTTTTATAACTTTGGATTAAAATTTACTTGTCAATTTTCAGGCAATATTGTGAAATTATCTTCACCCCCCCCTTTTTTTTTTACGATGCTGCGTGCCTGATTCATTTTGCTTTTAATTCTATGTGTCCATTGTTTTTAAAACAGATTACTCCTGAAATTTTCGGTATTAATTGCACAATAATTTGGATAGAAATAAACATCAAATACGGCTATACCCCTCCTCCCTCTTTCCCAAACTCTAGAACTTGAGGAAGTGCACGTATTAAAGATTTCTTTATATAAAATCAAAGAAACTGAAACTTGTTTCGTCATAGATGTAGTACAAACTGTTAAAACTCAGCTTAATAAAGAATTTGGTAACGTAAGCTTTACTATACACTGTTTGTTTTAAAATACTACATGTATTTTTGTGAAATATAGGACCGGAATGGTAAGCGCGCCTCCAACTTCCGATGTAAGGGGAGTAACTGCAAAAATGTAGGTCATCTTTTACAGACCATTTTTGAAGGGGCACTTTTTTTGTGTTAACAGTTTATTTTAATGTATAATTCTTCATGTGGTAACTCATATATGCCTAATGGACAGGAAAAAGTATTTTCTTCCAAAATCCAGTTTTTAACGATTTTTGTTGGAAAATGAAGATTTCAGCCCAAAATTCGGCAAGGGAAAATAAATTTTGGTGCAAAAAAGTTTAGTTGTGCATTTGGATGTTTTATTCTTAAATTTATAAGATCAATGTCATCTCTTCTATAAAACAGTCATTTCCTATCATTTCCAGTTTTTCACTATTTTTGTGTTAGAAAAAGGTAGGTTTTCCAACCTAAAATGGTATTTTTCAAATATATTGCCAATAATCTATATATCTTATTTGTTTAGCAGTTTTTAAAATAAATCCTAACTTCAATTTTTTATTGGTAGACTCAAACGTATGACAAAATGTGGGTTTTCTTCTTAAAATTTCAATCTTTAACAATTATATTAAAAAAACGAAGATTTTACCCAAAAATTACAGTCAAGGAAAGAATATATTTTGCTGTAAAAAAAAATTAATCGAACATTTCCAGGTTGAAATTTGAGATATGAAACTTATTTTTACTGTATGTTACATAAAATGGACATTTTCTTTAATTTCCAGTTTTTAGCGATTTTCATGAAAAAACACATCATTTTACCCCAAAATTCCAATTTTCCCATGGAAATACAAAAGCCGATTTTTAATATGTTGTTTGCATGTGTTTTCTTGCATGAATAATCAAAATTTCATTTCTGTTGCAATTAGTTTGAGGTTTTGCTCATTTTTGAGCTAGATTGACTAGACTAAAAGTAGGTTAAGGATGCACCAATCCAGCTGAAATGCAAACTCACTCTTACACTTCTTGAGGGAGAAATTGTGACCAAATTTCAAAGTCGTACATGCATCTGTTATGGAAAAAAAGTCCGGAAACATGATATCGGACGGACGGACAGACAGCCAGCCAGCCAGACGCACGGACAGCGCCATAACATAATAGGTCCCGTCTAGTGACGGGCGTTTAAAAATAACACATACAAAGATTCGGTTTTAGTCTTTTGATCTCATCCAAATATGCGCTCATCCAGCAAATAATTGCATCTATGCGATGAAAGGTGAAGATAACGAACAGTGATCAATCCCATAACTCCTATAAGCAATACAAAATAGATAGTTGGGCAAACCCAGACCCCTGGACACACCAGAGGTGGGATCAGGTGCCTAGGAGGAGTAAGCATCCCCTGTCGACCGGTCACACCCGCCGAGAGCCCTATATCCTGATCTATGCGATGTAATCTTTACGCCCGATTTTTATGTCACCTGAGTAAACTCAAGTGACCTACATGTACTACAATTGGTTGTCGTGCGTTAACAATTGAACATTTTTAACTTCTTGATAACTACTATTCCAATTCTTTTCAAATTTAGTATGAAGCATCTTTGGAACAAGGAGGACATAATTGTAAATATCAGGATTCCTGCACCCCTGGGGCCCTAGGGGCGGTGCAAAACCTGCCCAAAATTTACCTATTTTCAAAAATCATCTTCTCTAAAACCGCACGTGTAAGAAAAACTAAATGCATAGTGATGTAGAGCAGGAATGCCTCTACCAAACTTGGAAATTTCATGACCAAGGGGTAGGGGTTTTGACTTCAGGGCGGGGCCAACTTTAATATATAGTGTTAATGTGTAAAACACTTAAATAACATCTTCTTTAGTGCTTTTGATACTAAATTGAAACTAAATAATAGTCCTTAACCAAAATTGTAAATTTGATGATCCCAGGGGTAGGGGTTTTGGTATTAGGGTAGGGCCAAAACGGTCATTTATTAAATGTATGAACAATAAATTTTTTAACTTCTTGAAATGTTTTTAAATTTGGTATGAAGGATCTTTGGAACAAGGGGGACATAAATTGTAAATTTCAGGATTCCTGCACCCCTGGAGCCTTAAGGGTGAGGGGAAAACTGCCCAGAATTGACCAATTTTTAAAAACTTCTCTAGAACCGCACACGTTTAGGGGAATCTAAAATGTAAAACAGGAAGGCATTTTGGCCGAGTGGTTAGAGCATCGCGCTCAAAATCACATGGCCACTCACCTTTGTCGGCGCGGGTTCGAATCCCGCTCGCGCCGGTAAGTGAGAAAGTTTCCCAGTTTACTTTCGGAAGGTCGGTGGTCTTTTCCCATGTACACTGTATCTGGGTTCTCTTCCACCAATAAAAACTGGGCGCCACTAAATAACTGAAAAATTGTTGAGTGTGGCGGAAAACATCAATCAATCAGTCAATCTACCAAAATTGTAAATTTCATTATCCCTGGCGTACGGCTTCTGACCTAAGGGTGGGGCCAAACTTACTACATAGTGTTTTTGTGTAAAACACTTAAATAACGTCGTCTTTAGTACTATTGATAATAAATTGAAACTAAATAGATATATAGCGAGAACAGATAGTCCTTTACCAAAATGGTAAATTTGATGATCCCAGGGGTAGGGGTTTTGGTATTAGGGTGGGGCCAGAACGGGCATTTATTGAATGTGTGAACAATAATTTTTTTTAACTTCTTCTTGAAAGCTATCATTACAATTGTTTTTTTAATTTGGTATGAAGCATCTTAGGCAAAAACTGTCCAGAATTGACCAATTTTCAAAAACTTCTTCTCTAGAACCGCACATGTTTAGGGAAATCTAAATACATAGTGATGTAGAACAGGAAGGTTTCTACCAAAATTGTAAATTTCATTATCCCAGGGGTACGACTTCTGACCCAAGGGCGGGTCCAAACTTGTTATGTAGTGTTTATGTGTAAAACCCTTAAATAACATCTTCTTTAGTGCTATTGATATTAAATTGAATCTAAATGGATATTTAGAAAGAGCAGGTAGTCCTTTACCAAAATTGTAAATTCGATGATCCCAGGATATGCACTATTTAGGGCAGTGAAGTTTTAAGAACACATCTTGTTTTATATTGTTGCTGAACATTAGAATTTAGCTTAGATATTCAGAATAGGAATGGTTTTTATAGATTCCAAAGCCCGTGGGAATAGTGATACCTTTTCACTAGTACTCGGGTGACCGATAAGGCCTGTGGGCATCTTGTTCTTTTACTCCGGACATTGTCTACTTTCTCCTACGAATAATGATATAAAAGTTGTAGCGTAACGGAATGTACAGAGCTGACCGGATCTTGACATGGCGACCTGAAAATAATAAACCTTCTATATGTAGATATTAGATTTCCTAGTCATTCTTGCATCTTCCCATAACTGAATGTATGCCTAGAAGGAGACAATCTTACGAATCCTTCGTTGTGTTTGTAAACTTGCTGAAGTAACAATACAGCCTGAAGGCTCAGGAGCTCAAAGGTAATTTGAAAAAAGTCGTGCATTAAAGCAATATTGAGGGATCCTCATAAACATAATTATCTTTCAAAGACTCTAAGGTTAGCCTATTAAATAAAAATGACATGCTTGCTATCGTGTTCCCACATATCAACTAAAACAGGTAACCTTGTATCATTATGAGGGACTGCAATTTTGGGGCAGAGAATCCTTTGAAAATATAGAACCTTTCCCCTCCCTGAAGATGTACTGGGTTTGGTTTTTGAGAAGGCCTATTCAATGCTTTCAAAATCTGTCTCTTAATGGTGAAAACTTAAAATTCAAACAAAACTTTTTATCCTTTTTATTTTTTTCTCTCGTTTTATTTTGACATAAATAATGTAGGAATTGAAATTGAGGGGCGGAACTTAATAACTGCGATTAAGTTTATAATGCATTCTTCTCATATTTATTGGACGCGTCCAGATAAGGTGTTTGCAACAACAATGTGCACATTCTTTTGATAAACAGGAAAGTAGCTGTTGCGGTTCTTTATAGTGTAAGGGGGGGGGGTCATCAAGGTCACAGTCTTTTCCATTTAAGGTGAAGCTAACGAACAGTAATCAATCTCATAACTCCTATAAGCAATACAAAATATATAGTTGGACAAACACGGGCCCCTGGAAACACTAGAGGTGGGATCAGGTGCCTAGGAGGAGTAAGCATCCCCTGTCGACCGGTCACACTCGTTATACGTAGTCAAAATCAGTGTGACAAGAACGGCCTAACAGTCGGTATGTAACATGCCAAACAGCATTTGACCCAATGATAGGTTGTATTGGCAAACTAAATCGTTATAACGACCGTAGAATTTGCAAAAGGTTGCCTTTAAAGGAGACTGTTGAAACCCCTACACCATCAACGTGTTTATCAGTAGCCTGCCTCGATTTAAATTCTGACCATACGCAGATGATAGATATAAACACTATATGCAGGTGATAATGGAATATTGCTACATAAATATGGGAAATTGATGATGGAGAAGCTGAGGTCATCCAATAGGTCCTTTAAATTCCGTTAGAAATGGCATAAAGTGTATACAATGGTGATTTAATACAAGTTTTGTCCTAATTTAAAGCATGCACACTATGCATGAACATGTTTTTGTTTGGATGTTTTTGCAAAGCAAAAGTCAATAACTTTATACATCTTCAATGACAGAAAGTAG
>NC_079169.1:77516336-77623836 GCF_947568905.1 Ostrea edulis
CGGTCTTGGTGGTTTCTGATCCATTCATCAGTAGACATCAGATCGTCATCGTCGTCATGTAAGAATCCAAGTAGAAAATCAATCGGTAGTTTAGGAAGACGTCCAAACATAAGATAAAAGGGACTGTATCCTGTTGTTGTATTTTGCGTTGCGTTGTAGGAAAATAGTAACTCTGGAAGATGTTTCGGCCAATGTCGCTTACGTTCAGGTGTAAGTGCCTTTAATAAGTTGTGGAGAGTTCTATTAAATCTTTCACATTGAGCGTTTCCTTCGGGATGATAAGGAGTGGTGCGTGAACGTGAAATCCCATACATCTTACACAATTGAGCAATGACATTTGCTTCAAAATTTCGCCCTTGATCAGAATGTAGACGATCCGGTACACCATACTTGTAAAACCACTCATTGAGAAGTACGTTTGCAACGGTATCTGCTTTTTGGTCTTTAGTCGCAACGGCTTGAGTAAATTTCGTAAAGACATCCGTCATCACGAGAACGTTTTCCTTACCATGTGCTGGCTCCAGAACGGTAAAGTCGATTGCCAGAATTTGTAACGGTTTGGAAGCGATGAGATGATTCTTGGTAGTCCGAACAGCTGGTTGAGGCATCTTAGAAATAACACAACGTTCACAACGCTTACAGTAATCTTTCACCGAATTAAATATTCCCGGCCAGTAACATCGTGATCGAATAGCGGAGAATGTTCTCTCAATACCTTGGTGTCCTAGATTGTCATGACAACTGATCAACACTTTGTCATGCAACGATCTGGGTAGAACAAGCTGTTTTAAATCCCCTAACGTAGGATCTGCTACCACTCTGTAAAGTACTCCCTTGACAAACATCAATTTATCCCACTGCTGAATCAATGTAACCACGGCTCTCGGTAGTTTTCTCATTTCTTTTTTCGTTGGTTTCACTCCCTCATTGAATATATTAAGAAATGTTCCAATGTTTGAGTCAGCGGACTGTAGAGATAGGATTTCGTTCAATTTTAGAGACGGGAAAGTGTCATATTCTTCATTAATAAACTCACTAGGTGTATTTCTTTTCTGCAAGTCTGAACATTCTGAAGGTACTTTTGTAGAATCAGAGAACTTTTCCAGTATAACCTCTAAATCACTCTGCCTCAATGCGTCATTTGGATCATTCATCCGTGAAAGGGCGTCTGCATTTGCGTTATTCCGACCTGGTCTAAATTTCACATCAAAATTAAACATAGCCAATTTTGATAGCCAACGTTGTTCTGTTGCACTGAGTTTAGATGTTTGTAGGTGACACAGCGGATTGTTATCAGTAAACACAGTGAACTTTGATCCAATTAAGTAGTCCTTGAATTTTTCTGTAATTGCCCACGTTAACGCTAAAAGTTCCAGCTTCCGTGAACTGTAGTTTTGCATGTTTCTTTCATTGGAATATTTTGACTTCTTTAAAGGGAAATACGAATATGAATTTATGTAATTGTATATTTTGTTGCATATGTAATGTGGTGTGTGATTTGTTAATTTCAGATCTGCCATTGCCTTTAGTTGTTAATAAATTTAATAAAACCTACGTCGCTTGGTTATATTTGTGGCAGGGTGATCTTTATATCTAATTGAATTTTCTACATTTTTCAATACTAAGCTCTGCTATATTAATTGAATGAAATCTATTCACAACATTCTATTGGCCAGGTTGTTTGTAGGAATTCACTCACTCTAGCTAAAACCAGTTTAATAACTTTTTCTTCTATAAATAAGTTTCGCGGGCTTTTTCATCAGTGCAGGAAATTTGTTTTAGAGGGAGTAGACCTATACATGTAGCTGCCCGTTGTGCCACACCTTAAGGTATATATTTGAAATGTTTATTATTAACTGATTGATAATTATGTACGTTGAACTATTTTTTTATCAGTATATTTCTCTACTATGAAATGACCGTTTTTTGATCAAGGACTATAAATTTTGTTACTTTTTGAAGTAAAGTAATAAAGTCGATCATATACATTTCATTGGAATATTTTGACTTCTTTAAAGGGAAATACGAATATGAATTTATGTAATTGTATATTTTGTTGCATATGTAATGTGGTGTGTGATTTGTTAATTTCAGATCTGCCATTGCCTTTAGTTGTTAATAAATTTAATAAAACCTACGTCGCTTGGTTATATTTGGCGTCGCCGGTAGGTAAAATAATCATTTTTCTCTATGAAATGTTGAAATTGTAATTTTGTAAATAGAAATAGGACATTGAATGCAAGGTGAAGATAACGAACAGTGATCAATCTCATAACTCCTACAAGCAATACAACATAGATAGTTGGGCAAACACGGACCCCTGGACACACCAGAGGTGGGATCAGGTGCCTAGGAGGAGTAAGCATCCCCTGTTGACCGGTCACACCCGCCGTGAGCCCCATATCCTGATCAGGTAAACGGAGTTATCCGCAGTCAAAATCAGTGTGCCAAGAACGGCTTAACAATCGGTATGAAACACGTCAGACAGCATTTGATCCAATGCGAGGTTGTATTGACGAACTAGATCGTTATAACGACCATAGAATTTGCGAAATGCTGACTTCAATCGAGACTGTTGAAATCCCTGTACCATCAACTTGTTTGTCAGTAGCTTACCTCGATTTAAAAACTGACTATACCCAGAACAAGCTCTTGCATATCGAATCAGTTGATTTGAATTACATGTACAGAAGTATTTGCTCTTCTCAAATATATAGCGAAAGAATCTAATCAGTGGTAAAAATTGCATAGCTCATAATATCAATTTAATTAAAATTAGATTCTATGATCCGCTCATTTACTATCGCTACACATAGGTGTAGCGATAGAAGATGAGCGGATCATAGGATCTACTTTTAATTAGATTGCTCATGATATAGAAGTATTAACATACAATATTTTTGGTCACAATCAGGAAGCAACGTTTGGGCTATTTTATAAAAACCATCCACTCTTTCCAAGTAGATTTCCTATACACTAATATTTTGATGGGTACCTGTAAAGTGCGAAAAGAAACGAAACGAAACCTACCGAAACGAAACATTGCATAACCGAACTCTTTTAATTATAATAATTAAAAATGGTATATTAGGCCCCTGTGAAAGTTACCACGTATAAATAAAATTCGTCTCCCCTTTGGTATAGGCTTTCGGCTTGACGAATACAAAGTTTTAAAAGTTGGAAAGGGGGGGGGGGGTGAGTAAGCACAAAGTACATATCCGAAGTTGATAAATTTCAGAACGGAGGGTTACAGTCTCAGAGGTCTGGGGAAACACACTAAACGAGGTGTGGGGTCGCTGGCGTTGGATCCATTTTTAGGCATAGATACATTGTCTGAAGAAGCTGGTGTCTGAGAAAGTTGAAAGCAGGAAGAGCTCTTAGGTGCGAGTACTTTCAATAATGGAAAAAATTAAATAGTATACCATATTATATGAATGCAATTCGGTAAGATATATATACATGTATTATTAAAAATTATTATTGATATGTAGTGAGTCTAAAGATAACTCTATACTTCAGCTTCTCCATCGTCAACTTCCCATATTTATGTAACAATATTCCATTATCACTTGCATATGGTGTTTATATATCTCAACTGATTCGATATGCAAGAGCTTGTTATGCGTATAGTCAGTTTTTAAATCGAGGTAAGCTACTGACAAACAAGTTGATGGTACAGGGATTTCAACAGTCTCGATTGAAGTCAGCATTTCGCAAATTCTATGGTCGTTATAACGATCTACTTCGTCAGTACAACCTCGCATAGGGTCAAATGCTGTCTGACGTGTTTCATACCGATTGTTAAGCCGTTCTTGGCACACTGATTTTGACTGCGGATAACTCCGTTTACCTGATCAGGATATGGGGCTCACGGCGGGTGTGACCGGTCGACAGGAGATGCTTACTCCTCCTAGGCACCTGATCCCACCTCTGGTGTGTCCAGGGGTCCGTGTTTGCCCAACTATCTATTTTGTATTGCTTATAGGAGTTATGAGATTGATCACTGTTGGTTATCTTCACCTTACATTTGGGGTGTTGCTAAGACGGGGAATTGAAAATGGGACGGAAAATGGATTTTTTTTAATGCAATAATATCAGGAGGAGGTCAATATTTTGTAAAATCAAAAGGCTTATGAACAAGGGAAGCAGAAATTACAAAGAGAACGGGAGGACATACTCAGAATCCACAGTTTGATATACTACATACAAATATACAATATCCACATGTATACATAGATTTGTCTTTAGAGCAAAAAATACTGAAACATGTATTTATGCCCAAAGGCGAATCCAACGCCGGCGACCCCACCCCTCGTTTAGTGTGTTTCTCCAGACCTCTGAGACTGTAACCTTCCGTTCTGAAATTTATGGATCCGAAACTAATTGTACATGGTATTTAATTAACTTCGGATATGTACTTTGTGCTTACTCACCCCCCCCCCTCCCTTTCCAACTTTTAAAACTTTGTATCGGTCAAGCCGAAAGCCTATATCAAAGGAGAGGCGAATTTTAGCTATATGTGGTAACTTTCACAGGGGCCTAAGATACCATTTTTAATCATTATAATTAAAAGAGTTCGGTTATACAACTTGTTTCGTTTCGGTAGATTTCGTTTCGTTTCGCACTTTACAGGTACCCTATTTTGATGAAACATTTTGTTGTTCTCATTAAGTTTTTTTTTCCTGCAAAAAAGGGGATCCTTCATTGGATACACCGCCCTATACAGTATTTATAAAGTGTTTTTCTTCTGGTATAGGGCATTGACCATAAAACGGGTGGCGGGCGTCGTTGTGTTTTCTGTGTTCGTACTACCAGGGCCAAGCCACTGTAAACAATGAGAAAATCACATTACACAGAATATCCCCAGGTACAGAAGAAAGTGACAAAACACCTAAGGAGAGTTGGATTCAGCGGATCCGATTCATTCGGCCAAATGCTCTTATTACAGACAATACTCGAATATCAAATCAGCATTTTGGAAATAATATATGCATGAAGTCTTCTGTGCCTACTAAATTAAACAATTCCACGCTGGCGACTAGCGATAATAATTCCTGACCCTGTAAATAAAACTTTATCTACAATTAAAGAAGATGTATCTCCGGACACTATAAACGAATCTGTCTCACTCTTTCTGAGAGAAAAAATGTACCAGAAATACATTGTACAAAACAAAAATATATTAGTAAAGCAAATGTAAATATTTTCAAGTTTACAAACATTCAAATTTTGTATGCAATATATTGTAGATGGTGTGTTAAATTTCTTTACACCTGAGATCCCATCTGAACAACTCTCAACAAAATGGTTTGAAGATATTTTATTGTACTGATAACATACATAAGGTTTTCAAGAACATACACAAGTACTGACAGCTTCTCAAATATTGCTTGACTGTGAATACTTAGGAAATGAATACGAATAAAATGTGGCTATTGTGAAGAATTAGTTTACAGAATTTACTCCAAATTCCGTAGTTATACTTGAATTGGATAAAATCAACAAGTTGTCGCTGTATCCAAATTCCCTCTTAAAGTCCAGTGAGTATATTATCAGAAGAACTTGTACGCTCAGGAATCTGTATTTGTGCTCATTGGCTGTGCATTCCAACATCTGTATGATATCTCTTTACAGGTTTTAATGCTGCGTACTAAACAATAGATACAAGGTTTTTACGCCAATTTACATCTACGAATCCATAAACGATACTTGATCCCACCGATATAAAATAATAACTTGGTTCACAACACCTTTCCATCAGTTAATTTCTTGCCTTTATTGAGTAACTACCCAGCGCTGCACCACGTATTTTAATTAGGGGCATTCACTCTGTATATCGGTAGTGAATCATTGATCACAAATATTCCTTGGGTTATTTTGGAAAGGTCAAGGTCACTCAGAACATATACCTTTTATGAAGGAAAAGTTCCGTATTTCAACAGTTTCTGAACATGTATTGATAACACATCAGACAAAGATCGTTTTGGAAAGGTCAAAGTCACTCAGAAAATATACCTTATATAAGAAAAAACTTCCTTCTTTCAACAGTTTTTGAACAAGTATTGGTCATATATCACACAAATAAGTAACAAGCAAATGGCTTTCAGACAAAAAATTCATTTCAACAATATTTCAACAATTATTGATCATTGTGCGAATCATTCGTCATAGGTTTGATGCAGTTTAGGGACCATCCATCAGTTTTACTGACAAATTTGTTTAAGAGTTCATTGTAAAGTTGTGAGGAGAATCAAATAAATGATCGACGACATGACATGAGTGTCATAAGCTTATGATAACCGAATACTGCAGAGACTTGTTATGATTTGTTCAGCTAAATCAAGGCCTATGTAAGAAATAATGAATGCTCGGGCATAACCTTTTGAACTTACCACCAAACCTAACCTTTCATTTATAATTTCAAAGTGATAAATAAGGTTACTAAGAATTCATAACGATTGACGTTACTCAGAAATATACTCCTCAATGTTAAAATGTGATTGATGCACATTATCCCATTCTTCAGATGCAAGGCATAAAAATTATTTTGCTTGCTTTTGAATTATTCAAATATTAAGAAATTCCTCGTTTTGAACCCCTATGTCATTGTGTTTTTCTTTCTTATATATATGTAACTTTGATAGAAGCATATTTACTTACAACTATTGGGATTGGTAAGCATAATGTTATACACTACATTCGCTATTAAGGGTATCAAATTTCGCGGAGCGTTAGGTATTTTTGTCTTGGTTTGATGAGGGGTTTCTATACAGTATCAAATTTACCTCCGAACAGTAAGTATAAGTCGTGTTGTGTTTCTTAGCACCTAAATGCTATTTGTTACGGTCATTCTTTACTAACGCTCCTTATGCAAAATGACAGTCCTCGCACTAACCTAATCAATGTACAATTTGTTCATTTCAAATCTTGAAGCTACTCCTCCTACGATTGATTATTTTTATGTAGACAAGTAGAACATTTAAAAATTTTATATTAAAATTCACCCTAACGTTTTAGAATTTTCTTGGTCCTCAGGTTTTCCAATAAAATAAATCTCAGAATTTTCAATATTATTTCATATATTTTCAATATTCTGAGTATTGACCCTGTGGATTTCTGTAGGTGTTCTCTCATTTTAATAACTCTCATAAGACATTTTTTAAAATTTGTTTCGAAGGTTCCTATTGTGAAATACGAAGCATTTGTGTCTGTACAGTGTAACTAAATTTAAAGTTTCGGCTTGCTCAAGTGATCAAATCTGTGACACCGGAAAGGCAAATAGATTTTGCTCATATATACTGGAGACATTCAGGAGATTTTAGATTACGACACTAACAACTGAAATTTTCATACTTAAAGGTAAATAGACAATCCATATATCATATAAAGTTTTTTGGATAAAACATATCGGAGGGCATTCATAGTCCTCGTCTGAATCTGCTATGTAATTTCAATGAGTCAAGGCTACGGTAGCCTGGTTAGGCATATCCTTTCCCAACCCTGGGTTCCAACCCGGCACCGCGTCCAGCCTAGGAAATATCTGTTCCCTCGCCAATCATCCGGCATTAGAAGTGAAAGCCACGGGTCTTCTGGAGATTACCTTAAGAATGGAGGTCACGTGTCACGTTAGGAGTTGGCACTATAAAGAACCCTCACTAGTTACGGTACAGCCCTGAGCGTGATGCTTAAGTAAAAAATTGTGGCACATGATTTAAAGATGGTGACGTTTCTGCATTAGCGGAGACTTCTAAAAATGGTCGTAAAACATTACAAACAAACAAAAAGTCAAAGGTGATGTTACATGTAATTCATGTGTATATTTTTACATTTGGAATCGGAGCCAACTAATTCTATTTGTCGACGTCAGAATTGTGGCCGGAAGACAAATTTGGTCCAAGATGTGGCAACACTCGTGTCACTTGGCATCAGTCAGCATAATTTACAGTGATATGAGAAATATAGATCCCACTTCTAATGCGAGTAAGCTACTGGCCATTCCCCACACAAAATCAGTATTTTAATTAAATAACGATTGCAAGTGGGAGAGCAATAGTTAATTAATGAGCAAAAGCTGTTCATCCTATTTTCCCCCATTACATTTTCTAGATAGTGAAACTGAAAGGGAAAAGGGGGTGCTCGGATGTGATGTTACCTATATCAGTAATTTGAGAAAAACGACTTCATGCTGCCATGCAGACAGACGTGAATTTCAGTTTTCTTGCTGCCATGCAGACAGACATGAATTTCAGTTTTCTTGCTATGTCAATTTCTAATGTGTCAAGCTCCGGATATATTGGATTGGATTGATATTCTTAATTTGATGTTACCAGTCTAGAATTGTTGGGCATTGGACTGAGCAGTGCTATGTCTTATTTTATCGGACCAGTATTCTTCAGTGCAAGCAAAGCATATTACACTTTTATTTTATAAATTACATATATTACAGATCATTGTTCACTAGAGTCTTTCTAATTACAACCATACAGTCTCACGAGGATACAAGGAACATCAGCTGAAGTGTACAAATGGATGTTTTCCATTCAGTTTCATTTACTGGGACTAGATATTGACAATACAGCCGGGTTAATGTTTGAAATTCATTTTAAGTGTTATTACTTACAAACCCTCGACCTTTAAAACCAAGCTGATTTTCATAATATACCTAGAGAGTTGTGTAAGTAGCTATTAGGAATTGGTATTGTGTAAACCAATTACTGTTGCACAGATAACTTGGTCTGCACTCCGCATCATGAATTATACAAATGAAGTTGTAAAAATATCACGCATCTATAGCTCTCTCCCTCTCTCTATGGTCAGGCTACAGGAGGGAACCAACCGTCACTCCGAGGGGAACCTTAAAGATGCAATAATGTTGAATAGTTTCAACAGGATATATATTAAAAGTATTAAAATATGGTTGGTATTTTATCGTGGAAAAGACATCAATATTGTATCAATTAGTCCTGTTTACAAAGCCATTGGCTCTGACAGTATAATTTACAGAAAAGTAAAATATCCAATATTTACAGTATTAAAAACCTCTTTATATACTTTTTCACAAATCGTTAGCAGAACAAGTATTTTTTCATTTCTTGGAAAATTTCCCATGTGTTGCCTATTTTTTAAAAAATATGATCCATCCCTAACCAGTTATTAAAATTATAGAAAGTTTATTCCTTGATTGATTTTATATTGTTTAACGTTACGCTCGACAATTTTTCACTCATATGGAGATGAAACGCTGCATTTAAGTCTATGCTCGGCGCTTATGGCCTTTAAGCAGGAAGGGATCTTTATCGTGCCACACCTGCTGTAATACGGGACTTCAATGTTTGCAATCTCATCCGAATGACCGCCCGATTTAAAAATCACTCGGCCTGAGTGGTTCGAGCATCGCGCTTAAAATCACTCGGCCTCTCACCTCTGGTCGGCGCGGGTTCGAATCCCGCTCGTGCCGGTAAGTGAGGAAGTTTCCCAGTTTACTTTCGGAAGGTCGGTGGTCTCTTCCCAGCTACATTGTGTCTGGGTTCTCTCTGGGCGCCACCAGATAACTGAAAAATTGTTGAGTGTGGCGGAAAACATCAATCAATCAATCAATGACACCAACACACATCTAGATGTTGTTTCCCCATGTCACTCAAATGCATTTCATTTGTGACAGGTATCATTATATCGTGAAGAGTATCGATGAAGGTAAGCCATGGAGTATGGTATTTTATCATTTTACATTGCTCCGTAACCATCTGTGTAATAGGTCTCAAAAAGTAATGTAAAATGATTAATTATCTTCAAGTATAAGTATTAATACAGGGGTAACCCAGGGACGTGTGTTCGGGACCTACCGGTGTGTTATTTCTCGTCTGCATGTGTAAATGATGACGTTAACATAAACATGTCGTCTTTATGTAGATTTATTTGCTGGCCATAATTCTATACAACATGCAGATTATAAAAAGATAAATGGACAAGCGAATGGTTTTTGAAATTTAATCCTTGAAAACTAAATGCTGCATTTTCCACAATAAGAAATACTGATGAATCATCAACTATTAAGAGTTGCCAGTTGGACGGTGTGTCAAATCATATTGGGTTACGTTCTTTTCAAGATTTGCTGTGGCCTGAATGCACGTAATTATAAACAATAATATACTTTACAGAGCATATTAAAAAATAGGTCTTCTAAAAATACTTGTGTTTACTTTCTGTAACTCTATATTACTTTTTGAAGTCTGTCGTTGGGGTGGTTGCACCTGTGTGAAAAGTAAGAGAAGGTTCAGTTACGTGTAATCACGCTAGGATCGTTACAGGTCTTCTTATTCCACATCCAAAGAATCGCGCTACTTAGGTAATAAATAATTCATACAGAGCTAAAAGTTGTCCTCACAAATGAAGCACACGAGTATTTAAGGATGGAACTTTACCAGATAAGCACCTGTTGTACATGTATTTTCTTCCGCTATCAAACATGGGGGTCTTGGGGCCACACTATGTTTTCTTACTTGTAGCATTTTACGCAAAAATGGGGGGGGGGGGGGGGGGGGGAGGGGGGGGGGGGGCGGAGGTTGAGAATTATATTATTGGTTGAATCAAAAGCGTCGTAAATTTTGATTTATTCCCTGATTTTTGTTTCATGTAGAAAAACATCGCAGCAGGAAAATATTTTTAAAACTATGGGAGTAAGTTTTAATTGACAATAGTAATAAAGTGCAGAAAATTTACATATTTTGAACCTGTCATCCTTCTTGGGGTCATTTTAGATGCTCTGCGTCATATCTTTTTAAAAGAAAACCAATAAGAAGTCGGGTTTTTTTTTATTTGTTTTTTATATTTTCCAATATTCATCATGTACCTTAATACACCATATGTTCCTATATGGAAAAAGTCCAACGAATCTAAGCACTAATACTTTAACAGAAATAACGATCAATGTGCAAAATTCTAAAATCATCACAGGAAATTTGATTTTTCCTATAACGTATTGATTTTTTCAAGTGTTTAGCAGTTCTGCTTTACAGAAAGACTATGAATATGATTATAGTGTTAATGCTGAATGTTAGGGGAAAATTTGTAATATACCACAGGTGTAACAACAAATATCTCCTCTAATGATATTTCAAAGTTCTTTGGTGTATATTAAAAATAGTGTAACAAGAAGAGAGAAAATGCAACGGACGAGACCGGGATTCGAACCCGGGCGCCCTGAATCTCTAGTCAGGTGCTCTACCAACTGAGCTATCTGGCCACCGGCGATGGAACCCGGCTGACCGCTACATTCTTCCCTCCTTAAATGTCTTCACACCTGAAGACATCAACCCAGGATCTTAATCCCCTGGCAGGCATTTTCACATGTCAGTTCCAGAGGCTGGTCACTGCAACAAATGTACATGTAACAGGAAGGGAGAAAATACAACGAACTAGACCGAGATTCGAACCCGAGCCCCCTGAATCTCTAGTCAGAGGCTCTACCAACTGAGTCCCGTGGGGATCCAGGTTAGAATAGGTCCTCAGTACCCTTTGCTTGTCGTAAGAGGCGACAAAATGGGGCGGTCCTTCGGATGAGACCGAAAAAACCGAGGTCCCGTGTCACAGCAGGTGTGGCACGATAAAGATCCCCCTCCCCCCCCCCCCCCCCCTGCTCATTGGCTATACGCGCCGAGCATTGGCCTAAATTTTGCAGCCCTTCACCGGCAGTGGTGACATTTCCATATGAGTGAAATATTCTCGAGAGGGACGTTAAACAATATACAATCAATCAATCTACCAACTGAGCTATCTGGCCACCGGCGATGGAACCCGGCAGACTGCTACACTCCTCCCTCCTTAAATGTCTTCACACCTGAAGACATCAACCCAGGATCTTAATCCCCTGGCAGGCATTTTCACCTGTCAGTTCCAGGGGCTAGTCACGGCACCAAATGTAACAGGAAGGGAGAGAATGCAACGGACCAGACCGGGATTCGAACCCGGGCCCCCTGAATCTCTAGTCAGGTGCTCTACCAACTGAGATAGCTGGCCACCGGTGATCGAACCCGGCTGACCGCCACATTCCTCCATTCTTAAATGTCTTCACACTTGAAGACATCAACCCAGGATCTTAATCCCCTGGCAGGCATTTTCACCTGTCAGTTCCAGGAGCTGGTCACGGCACCAAATATAACAGAAAGGAAGAAAATGCAACGGACCAGACCGGGATTCGAACCCCTAGCCAGGTGCTATACCAGCTGAACTATCTGGCCACCGTCGATCAAACCCGGCTGCCCGCTACAATAGTATGACCTTAAACTAACCTTGACACAACAATGATCGTAATTTCCAGTTTCCTATGTCGAACGAATGTGTATGTTCTATATTTATTCTTTACAAAATATCACATCGAAACCCGTGCTACAAATTCAAAAGGTGAAGACTCCAACCTTTCGAGAAATAAAACTAAATGCTTACTTAATTTCAATGTACGTGGACATAATGTTGTTGTCTCCCCTATACTGGTCCTGTAGTGAGTGAGAAGACGTAGATCATTACTTCTTTAAATGAAAACAATCTTTTTGAATAATTAAGTTTGCATGAATTGAAAATTATTGATAAGCATCTTCTGATATGGGGCAATACCACTTTACCTACAGCGTACAATACGAAGTCCTAGGAACTTCCACAGGGCAAACGAAAACGTTTACAAATGAAAATATAAAGAAGGGCCGGAAGAATACTGAAATAAACACGACTGAAGGAAAAAAAGGGTTTAGAGTTGGGTTTTTAAAAAATATATATATATTTTACTCCGATGAAAGAGCACATGTTGCAATAGTTTATCAATGCAAGTATTAAAAGTTTACAAAATGTAAATAGTAACAAGTTTTTCCAGTGCCAAATCTAGAAGTCTTTTCTCCCATTTTTATATTTTCGTTGCTTTTGCATTTCTTTTAAATTCACTGTCAGTAGTTCGTAATGAAATATTAAAGTCACTGTTTCAAAGTGTTACATTAGCTCGTTGTACATTTATTCGTTCATTTGAAAAGTCACACTTCACTCTCGATTTAGAGGCAAGCATATGTGTTTTGTACACACCCTGAATTTTATTACTCAACACTAGACAAAACACGTGAGTAGAGTGTTGTCTAGTTGTCCCGTTTGTTTGGTAGTGCTAGTAATAATTTAGCTTTGTTCGTTGTATTATATATATTGCTACTAGATATTTCCTTTAATCGTTAAAAATATATACATGTAATGACCTGAGTGATAGATAAATGTATTCTGAAAATACCACTCTGCAATCGTGTGAACTCGTGGTACATGTACATTTTGTACATGAAGCGATTTTATGAAGGAAATAACAATTGACGCACCGACTACGATACTTTGCGTTATTTTCTAACTCCTACATAAAGTGTAATCCTAAGTATTACAACTCTCGGATAATTGCAGGTATTCAGTGCGATGCTCAAACTAAAAAGGTGGATGTTGGTTGCGCGAACAAATCCTCTTAATATTACACAACGCGTAATGAAGGGGTGCATATCTGTTTTGAGAATGACATAAAATGATTTCAGTGTTATAATTCAAGCGAAACAGACAGGAGAAGTTTAAACACATGCTGTTAGTCATAGCTATCGACAAAATACAAAAGAGTTCGGACAAAACTACAATGGTAAAACACAACGCTTTTAGGTCGGAAAACAATAACATTTCCAAAGGTAGGACTCTGAGACAATTAATTGAACTTTGAACCTTCTCTGTTGATTTTCAGTTACTTACTGGCTGCGTACATGTATATATAAGATTGTTTATTGAAATCAACGTGTTGGATACGAGGTTTCTGACACTGCCCGCTGATTGAGTCTGGTTTGAGAGATACGAAATATCTATACGTAAAAGCAATCACCTCTGGTGTGAGGTCAGTGTTATAAACACCGTGAAAAAATCAAGACACCTACATTTTTCCAAGTTAAACGGACACAGTGAACATCTCTGTAATGAGCTTTCATTGTGCGTTTGTTATCATTAGGTGTTAATGTTGATCGGAGTGCCTAGGTGAAGAACACGATCGAAAATTAGCCTAATGGGAATTTAGAACAAAATGATACAAAAATAAACGAGACCAACGATAATCCACGTTCAATGGGCAGCTCGGATTAATTGAAATTGTGTTTGACTTGTGTAAATTGTGAAAAAAGAAAAACGAATATGATGGATTTATCGGTTTTCCGTTTTGTTCGTATCGTTAAGGATCAGTGGAGAAATTGACACGAACAGCTGATTAATAACCTTGAGATATTTTCAAGTGTTGTTCTTACAATCGTTTTTGTGGGATTCGTTTTTAAAATCAGTGTTGTTCTAGAACATCCATTATGTCACTATAAGTCGTCTAAGTGGACAGAAGTGGGTAAGGTTTTTCCCTGATTTTTGTCAGCAATATTAATTATTTTTCTTTCATCTTCATTTAATTTTTCTCTTCATATTTTCTTTTCATTTTGCGTGTGTCGCAGACATATTTTTTTCGGAATTCATATGCCACATGTACATATATTCCATTCCACGTGTCTCCCCAAAACAATTTAATCTAATAATTCTGAACATGCACCTTCATCATTTATAGTAATAATATTTATTTGGCCATGGTAACGCAGCCACCAATGTCTTCCATCTTGATACAGAGCAACGCAATATGAAATCGGTCTTCATCTTTTCCTTCAGACAGTATCTAATCTATTTTTATGGAGATTTATGATCGTTATATGCAATATTTACGCGATCTTTATCTAGCGATGGACGGGTTTCCACTAATATCATCTGATGATCGCCATTCACTACATTTAGTGGGGATTTTACTTCGGAAATGTGATTACTTCTTATATGGCGTATATTTTGGATTGTTAAATAAGGTAGTCATATTTTGCCACCGTCTTAAATTCGTTTTAAATTTTCAAAATTACCCAAAGAATAGATTACTATTATTTGCAAATGTATTCATGTGTGTGCATTGAACAGGCAATCGGATTTATATTTTAAAAGTTATTGTTACTCGTTGTCTAAATACATGTCTTGGGAATGATGTATTAAACATTTTGTTTGTTTAAGATGCCTTTCATGCGAATTGTATTATGAAGTCGAAAACTCTCATTGGTATCAAACTCTTTTCACCCATTTTATATAACTTGCTGAAAGTTCTCACACTTTTTTCGTCAGCTGACTATGCTTTGTGTCACCTTTTCCTACCGACTATACATAAGCTGTGACCAATACATTTCAGGATCCACCAACATTTATGGACAAATTCCCCGAGACTCGGTTGTATAGATCAACCCCTAGAAGTACACGCTCGAGTCCCAGACGAGGAACGCCAGACTCTAGCAGAAATAGTTCCTTGTCTAAACAACAACAGTTCCTGACTACGCCCGACCACCAAAATGGACAGGTGCCCGGGGATGGAATTCACAGGCGAAGGTCATCTATTGCTATGCGTGCCGTTAAAGTAAGTTGGTTTATCATTGTATATACATCAAACACTTGCCGCGAAATATATAAGTAGTCTGAAAAGCTAATCACAGATATTCAATTTCATCGATGTATTCCTTGCGAGGGTTTAAAGAGGGATAGGGGCCTTCTGAAAATTGCAAAAGATTGACTGTCTTCGTCGTCATTTATGCAAGTGCTAGTCCGCTGTTTGAATCGGATTGTTCTGATTAGTTCTTTCCATATTGTCCTGCTATAAATAATACATGTAACACTGTAAAAGCAACGGATTCTGTAAAGTGGGGCATCGCCTCCAACATGGCACGCAATGTATTTCTACTTTAAAACCAACAACAATCCCGATTTTAAAAGATAAAATTCCTTAATATGTTATTGAAAACTTGGTATCATAGATATACATTCAAAAGCATATTCGAGCCCCGCTCGTGCCAGGCCACGTCAAGCCTAAGATATCAAAGTAGGTAAGGAATTGCTCCTTCGCCAAACGCTCGGCATTTAGTAGTGAGAATCACCTTATAAATGGAAGTCTCGTGTCACGGCAGGCGTTGGCACGATAAAGAACCCCACTGCTATGGCCCTGCTGAGCGCTAAGCATGCATGTAGGTCTAAATTTGTGGTACTTCACCTAAAGCTGGTGACGTCTCAATATGAGTGAAAAATTCTCGACGGGACGTAAAACAATCAATCAATGAAAAGCATGCATATACAAAATTATCAGGTCATTGATATTTGACCTTGTAAACCGGTAAAGTCAAGGTCATTTTACATCGATAGGAATCAGATAAGAGATCACCTTCCAAGTACACTTTACATTTGACCTTGAAAACCAGTAAGAACTAAGTGTCTACGCATTTTAGCGTTAAAATCAAATAAAAAAATATAGAATAGGAGTTCAATTCTAAGTCTAATCAATTGATTTAGTGACCTTGACTTTGAAAGGTTTAAGCTAAGGTCATGATGAGTTTGCCTGAAATATCAGTCTGTAATGTTAAAAATAATTTCTGCTAGACTTTAAGTATTAAGGCTTGAACCTCCAAGAAAATTTCGTGATAGGAGTCTGGATCCATGCATGCAGATTGAAAAACAGCTAACGTGTAGGCAAAATACAAATAAACAGGTAGTGTGTCGTACGTATATGCAACTTATTATTCCTGTAAGGTTGACAAATGTCAAATAAGAAGTATGAATCAAATTCTGAACCAACTTACGAACAAATTGCTATGTAAACCCCCCCCCCCCCTACTGCAACTCTGCTGTCATATTATGTTTGGTTTAGAGAAAACTGGAAAGGCTTAATCATTGATCTACAGGTCTAAACCGTCTTTCTGTATGATGTAGCTGAAATAGCTCAGAAAAAATAACAAAGAAGTTGTTCTTTCATAATTTTTACGATATGTTAACTTCGGAAATCATTTTACGACTCTCTAATGTACACACAACTCTAGCCCAGTGTCTACACAGTGCAGTGATGAAAGACTTACATAGAAAGAATGCATGAGAGAAAATATAAATTACCAATGATCAAACCGCATTTAGATAACACTTGAGGGGTCTCCACAGAGTAAATCCATTTCAAAGGAATGGAATATTAGCAAGGAGAATCTGTGCAGTGTCCCTGTCGCGAAGTCTGATGGGACAACCACATGATTTTGAAAATTGTAGAATATTTTATTCTTAAATACAGTACAGCCAATCTGTTCACTTCCTATTTAGTCAAGGACTATAATTTTTCTTGTTTAGCTCTTATTACAACGTTTAAGAATATTAACAAAATCCTGTGTACATTTGATTTAGTTGTCAGGATATACTCAATATTCCATAGTTGTAATACTATTATGTGTTTCCTTCCCTGATAGTGAATGATTAAGGATTGGAATGTATAGGGCCTACCTTGAAGACGATTGTAATAACCATTTTCATTTTGCTTACCAATGAAAATTTATATCCCAAGTCATATGCAAGTTTTATCAATCATGGCTATACTTTGTATATTCTTCCTGAAACTGTTTAGAAATTTCGAAAATAAAATCCGATATTTGAACAATACATTATCATTGTAATCATATATGAGTGTTAATCATATATTTATGTTAATTTTCTTAAACATCGAATATCCAGTCTTGAACTGTTGTGATTTTGTCAATGAAGGGCATATAATTATGAATAATGCGCCTTTTAGAAACAAGTATTGTCCAGAAATATGTTTTCTTTTGATTATTTGAAATAAAGTTTTGATAATTGATTTCGGGTGATTATGCTTTCATGATTTGTGACAACTCTTTAAATTACGTTTAACAAAAGAGGTCAATTTGGAGTCTGCACTTTTACTTTTGGGGTCTAAACTTTCACTTTTGGTCGGAAAAGATGTCATCTTGGGTCACACCCTTCCCCTTGAAAATAATCTTGATCTGCCCGTGAAGATTTATTTTCAGTATGTTCAAGGACAGAAAACATAATTTTTCCAAAAAAAGTACCACATCCCTCTTCCTCTTTCAGAATCAAATGATCGCCCCTTATCCTAAAGGTTTTCATTTGTGACGTTAATTAGGCAACAATATGTTGAATCGGGAAAGAATCCACATAAAGAAGTGGATATTCATACTGTAATACATTTGTTCATGAGTGGAATAGTATACGTTTGCAAAAGAAGTAACAACTGATATTAGTGTCAGTGAATTTGGTATAATGTTCATAAAGTCTAAAGTCCTCACACTAACAGCCACCCCCCCCACCCCCCCAAAAAAACCCACCAAACCTAGAAGTCCAAAAATAGAATCAAATTGCATGTATACTAAAAGACGTGATATATAGATTTAGAGGACTGATAGTCAATTTGGAAATACTAAAAGTTATTTTCACGCGAAGATGTATGAAGAAATATTTTGATATGAAATTATAGGTTGTGCAATATACGCATTATGCGCGTGTTGACTACGCCTCATATTTAAACTAAAAATAAAATACATACAATCTGATTGATCACAATGACGGACTGGCCCATTCCAGGTTCAGGGGCAATTGTATTGTATTGTTTATTGGCTTTAAGCCTTACGGCTCATCAGCATAATACATATTCAATTACAAAGTATAAACAAAAAAGATGTATACAGTATGAAAAGTGGAGTGAATATTAGAGGATGGACATACGTGAAGAGAGTTATAAGTCAAGTTTACATTAAAAAAAACCAAACAACATATACAATAAAAATGAAAATATCTCATTTCAGACTCCCGAAATTAAACTCTTCCACACCCTTACCTGCAATTAAAAGACAATTGATAAAAAAAAGACAGTCACCCCGTCTGTTTTATTTTATCATGACTATCGTATACACAGTGACATAGATGACACGAGAAATTTACAATCAAAGTCTTTAAAGACACCGGGTACTTCATTTTCAATATCTTATTTTGTTTGACTTCTCTTAATTTCATTTTTCATTGATTGACTGATTTTTTTTTTAGAAATTCATTGGAATGGGTTAATTTAGCCTGAACATAAGTGCGTCTGTCGTCCTTAGAAATCGCGTGTTGAGTCTTCTGCAGTCGCGCAGGACTGGACCGTTGATATTGCGTGGTGGATCTGTTATACAGACATTCACTTGGATTGTAATAAAACGTTTAATTCATTTCCAAAATTATAAGTTATCAAAGAGTAGGTGCTAGAATTACTGTAAATCAGAATCGGTATGTAGTTCATGGAAACAAGTCGTGTTTTGAAAAGTACATTGACAGGTCATGCGAGTTTATAATGTTAAAATTAAATTGTTTACACATCTGATTTTAATTCTGAACAAAGATTACTAAATTATGCGTAAAACTTTCAAAGAAAATGGCCAAAGGAAATACACCTTCGCCTTTAAAGTGCTACATTTGAAAAAATCAGTTTTATTTTCAATGCCGACCCCATGGTCTGTCTAGATTTGATATTCCACAGGGAGTAATAACCTTGAACTTTTCATAAAACAGGATACCAATAAGTTTCTGTGCATTTAAGGAGACTTTAGATTACCTTCAACTTAATTGGTTTCAACTAAATTCAGAAATCAATACTGTCCTATTTTAAGTTTAATGAATTTTGTATTTGTTTTGACTAGAGTGTGGCAAATGCTTTATGCCATGCATTAAATGGAAATCCAGTTTTGAAATTCAATCTAGACAAGCATTTAACAACACATGGAAACCCATTGTAATTTTAATAAATCGTTCCTCAGTTTAAAAGAAAAAACGTCCAGCATGTGTTTAGTTTCATAAAACAACTCCTGATCTCTATGTATCAGAAATATTGATATTCTAAATGAAATAAATGACATATTATATAGCAAGGTATCCAAAATGAGGGATAAAGAAAACCAGTGCTGTTACCCGAATTCCCATCATATTAATGGTTTGAGGTTGACTCCAATGGACTTCAGTTAAACAGATATTCGCAAGATTCCTCTTATAAGACTTCCTTACGTTCTGTCAAGAATTTTTCACTCATGGAACATACAAATTTATGTTGTACCTCAAATGCTGTTTGGCATTATTCAACACTGTGTGATAATAACCATATTGCAATTTCGATATACACTCAGATAGTTTAAAGTAAAAGGTCTTGACATTGACAAAAAGAGTTGGATCATTGTATCCAAATACCCGCGCCTTCCACTTTGCACTTAACGATGGAACTGTGTGACTTCCATTACAACCCACCACCCCCCGCTTTAAAGATTTTTTTAAAATCATATTTCAGTATATCAGTTACCCCAATTTAATTCCTCTAAATGCCAGCTGCCCGCGAGTTCTTCAATAAAGTTCATTGTAATATCAAAGGAACTACTTGTATTCGCCAATCAATAATTAATTTTTACGAGATTGTCCTTTTTAAAATTCTTTTCAACTTTGAAGCGCTAAATTTAATTGAACACTTGACAGTTTGGTTGTCCGAATAATGCTCGATTTTGTGTCTCTACAGAACATCCAAAGGTCAAACAATTTCCCCCAATTTTCTTTAAAGTTGCATTGTGGGCGAGATTCATTTATACCTGTCTGCCTGTACTAAATAAAAACATCATACCCTTTAAAGAATAAAATAGGTCATTTATTACATATACAATAAATGGCAGTAAAGGGAACACAAACTAGGATTCAAATATAAGTAAAAGTTACATACAGACAATGTATAATGACAAATTGCCTCATCTCAAAATTAGCACCTGAGAACAAAAATTGTGTCATCTGACATATTATGACTAGTGACAAAATATGGCATATTTGGCATATAAAAAATAGACCCAAACTTATGTAGAACTTGGAAAAGTCAGTGGGCGAGATTCATTTTATGACAATGTTACGTGGCAGTACATAAGATATAGCCTTGGTAGACAACGGCTTTAATTTGATATATTATTTACAGATCAATTTGATTGATGCGAAGATTGAAGTAAAAAGACTTAACTTTAAAGTGACGCAATAAAGATTTACGAATACTCGGGGAATTACGGTTCAAAACTTTTATTATTTATAATTAGTGAAATTCGTATTTCAAATGACTTTGTGAACTGCAGTAACTACATTTATGTAGAAACAAATCTCTTCACTCTAACATATAGATATTATACACTAGAATAGAATATTTATATGTTTGAGGGGAGTTCCTGAAATGCCAATAATTCTAAAAAGTAAGACCTCGGCTGCATCTTGTGTGTCGCAGCCTGACTTACGATAGCACTTCTTCTAGCCGAGCTTTATGATCGAGTATTCAAGCACTGACTATAAATTTTCCTCTTCAACAAATACAATCCCAGCCCGTGCAATACAATAAATTATTGACGAGTACAATGGAATATTGCAGGTGCATCATCTGCACTTCTTCATTATTAAATCACAGTTTTTTTAAAGACCGATCAAGGCAGTAATGCATCTCAGTTGTTTTGGTTTTACTCGGTGACGTCATAAAATAAGGAAGCTGAAGTTTCTCTTTGAATCAAGACTCACGTGTATGTTTCATCCACAAGTCCTCTTTGTTTTCTGTAAGTGGTTACATTACCTTCAATGTTTACAGATCACTCTCCGACTGTATTTAACACATGGGAAATTAATAAAAGCGGAACACTAAGTTTGTTTTCAATGGCACTTGATGGCATCCTGTTAACCATACAATATGGCTGACAAATTGCACATAGCAACAAAGACTCGCTGTTTTCTCCATCCCGATTTCTTGGTCCCCCATTTATACCATTAGATGAGTTTCAGACACTCAGAAAAAATACAAAATCAGAGATGAAACATTTGTTTGGCGACCTTCACTTTGAACTTTGACTGATGTTCACCTAATTCGTGCAGTCGTACGTGCACTTATAGTTTTTGTGTTAATTGCATTCTTGTACTTTCTTTCAAATTGCTAAAATTTACAATATACGTGTAACGTTTGAGTATGACGTTTTAGGCTTCAAAACAACGCAAGTTAATGTGACTTGTGTCTTCAAACTAATCGACATTTTCAAAAAGCAAATTCTACAGAAAATGAAATTGATTTCTCTGCTGAAAATGTTTGTAAGTGTATTTTCTAATCAACGAGTATAATAATGATTGCTCTTAATTATTATAATTGCTCTTCGAGATTCAAACGTTTCTGCACAGGTCCACGTCGTGAAGATTTACATGCATTTCTATTTAAAGGCTGTTGAAAACGTCGCACGCCGAGTGTCAACACCCACCTTTTCCATCGACAAAATTGAAGAGAACTTAGACCGAGAAATCAAAGAAGAGGAATTGGAAAATGAAGAAACACGAGGAACATGCAAAATGTAAGTGAAGCTAATCTGTGTGTGATCCGTAAATGTGATGATAATGCCATGATCGTCGATATACTTTAAGGTAGGTCACCGCTCAGTCACGTTCAGTAACTCATTATTCAATGTTTTAAGAAAAGCTATGGTATGCATACATGCAGCAGTTTGCACATTGCAAGACGTTCTAGTGGTATAATATATGCATTGACAAAATTCGATCGGTGTGAATGAGAATCAATTATCGACAGTATTGATTTTTGCCATCAGTTTAATATTAATGAAAACTTGTTATCCTCCTCTCATGCAAAAAAAAAGGGGGGGGGGCATATAGGTTTGAGACCGGTCTGTCGGTAGACCAAGTATTAATTACTCAAAATCTGAGAATCCTTTGCTTAACAGACATCGATCTTACATTTGTTCTCCCTAAAAAGTAGATGTCGCCTGTTGATTTTGAGATCACAAGGTGAAGGGTCAATCTTTTATCGTGTATGGACATATGAAGTCATTGTCTTTATAATACTTTGATTGACTGACATCAAACTTGGTACATTGGTTCTTCCTAAAATGTGCATATCCCCCATTAATTTTAAGGTCAAGGGTCAAACTACTCGGGATATAAGAAAATATTGCCCGCTCATTACGTTGTGAACCCTTTAATGACAGATCTTGACATTAGATTTAAACACAGTTGCTCCTTAAAGAGAAGTTGGTCCACATTTGTTTTCAGGTCACAAGGTGAAAGTTCAGGACTCAAATAACGGGTTATTTGAAGATGTCTGCTCAGTATCTTGAGAGATTGAACTTAATATTGTGGTTCCCACTGATTAGTAGATAAACCAGATTTTTTAACCTATCATTACATTCTAAATTTAAAGTTGATCCTTTTTCAATATTGCCACATGGGAGTACTAGTATATAGGTTTTTAAAACATTTCTTATTTAGAGAGGATAAAAGTGAATTGCAGTTGAGAAGCCTGTCTTAGTATTTTAACATTATTAAGAAATAGAAATATATGAATTTACTACTAGCGTAGCACGGCTTATGCACTAAATATCCCGCCGCATGTTCTTATTTAGCAGTAGGTTTCATCAAAATCAATGTATGGGGGTATTCTTGTACATATACGTCTATCGGTTCTTGGTTAAAAGCTTTTAATATATTTGCTTTAGCCCTAAACGTAATAATGGATTATGTATTTTTAAACATTTTACAGCACTATAAAATGGTTTACTCTAAGCAGAACTTTGGGTCTGTATTCATATTATTGCATCATCACTCCCGTTGTTTTTTGGGGGTGTTTTTTTGTCTTTAACAACGTACCGGATGATCATGCCGAGATTCCGTCCGGGGTCATTGTTCATGACGGTGACACCAGTTGTTTGAGCCCAATCGGCATCCTACAAAACCTATATTCAAATGTCAGCTTAAATGTACAATATATAAAGCAGGTACAGAAGATATAATCCCTAATTGTGAATAGTTTCTATTCTCTGTTTGGTTTCACTCAAGAAGCATATACTTCACCTATACATATACATGTATTAGAAAATGTATCAGGATATGGCCTCAATGACAATGGACGTAATTTTGTTTGTAAGAGATATCCTATCACAAAAGTTATAGTTTTCTATAGTGTAATATATTCTATTTTAGTAAGTGCTATAGTTAATTTGATTTAATACAAGTCATGGTATTTTGTGTAACATTTCTTTATTTGTATCGTTAGAGGTTTAGTTATTTCTCGTTATGAATACACTTGATAGATTTTCTCTATATATAATAGCACATAAAGTCATTTAAAAAAAACAACCCAGTACTTTGTTGTACTACACGATAACACTAATACTTTGATTTTCTGAAAGTTGCCATGGCAATTGCATTTATAATTGTTTAGTATCGTCCCCCCCCCCCCCCCGTCATCACTATCTTAACTTTAGAAGCGCGTCTACTACATGTAAATACAATGACCCTTCCCGGAAGTCGAAGTGATTTATATATGCACCCTGTGGTTATTGTTTTAAGCTTACATGTATCATAAGGTTAATATCAAGTCCATACATGTAATAACAATTGCTTTTTTACTTCTTTTGTGTCGGAGGTGCATCTAGTACTATGGCAGAGTACACGCGCACGTATAAACCTGGATTTCTCGAAGAAAAAACGGGGGGGGGGGGGGGAGCTATAGTCTGAGATTTGACTCAAATGTTGATTGCTCAATTGAAAGAAACTTGCACATACATATGTATCAAAGTTTGACATGTTTTATTTTTGGGGTTTTCAAACTAACATGGTTAATAAAGCTATAGTGGTGATAAATGTTAAATGATGCATAGTAAACTATCTAATCTCATTCCAGATGAAAGGAATAGGTTCACATTTTTAGTTCATTCTTAACTAATTGAACTCTTCGATTGGGCTTATTTGTATAATGTATGCATTGCGCGGGCCTTAAGCATTGGCCTTATTTGTATAATGTATGCATTGCGCGGGCCTTCAGCACGGACTTTTTGCACAGGACATGGCGTTGGCGAGTCTCGACATCGAGTTCATCAACTGTAGACGTACACGTATAGGAGTAAGGATGTATCATACTGAATTCACCATACTAGATCATATGTAAAACACTAAAGGGTAGTTAAATACATGTATACACTTATCCAAACCTGAATTGCTGGGAAAATAGCATGTGTTATGCTAATACGACAGTCACGTGGTCAGCACTCGACTCGTTTCGGAAATAAAGTGTGTAAAATACAGGCTGTCATTTGAAACTATTTGATTTATATCTCTACAACCATAGTTTTTAATATGCATATTTGATCAATCTTTGTTTTATTTTATCCATAGAATACCGTAGTATTGATATTTAAATCGAAATTGGAGTATACATGCATGTTCATTGTACCTTTTTAAGATTGAGATTTTTTCGAGAAACCCAAGAGCCAACTAAATGGAGCGGTCTTTCGGATGAAAACGCAAAAATCGATGTCCCGTTTCATAGCAGGTGTGGCAAGATAAAGATCCCTCCCTGCTCAAAGGTCGTAAACGCCGAGCATAGGCCTAAATTTTGCAGCCCTTCACCGGCAATGATGACGTCTCCATATGAGTGAAATATTCTCGAGCGGGATGTTAAACAATATTCAATTAATATGTTCAATGATATAACTATAGGAAATATGGAAATGATCAAAATAATTTTTGATTACAAACGAAACCATTAAAACAATGCTATTTATGTACATATAGGTGCATGTAACATCTTAGTTATGATACGATTGATGCGTACGGAGTCATAGCAACGGAATTATGTGAAATAATACTCATCAATTTGGTTTCTTTTCTTTCGGAATACTGATTAACTTGATTGGTTTGTTTTTAGATCTTATGGGGAAATAGTGTATACATTTTCATATTTGTCCTACCCCGTGTGTAAATAAATCAATTTAGTACTTATTAAGTACACTTTAAAGGAAACTAACTAAGAATATCAAAACGGCCTTATGACACAATATGCGTGTAATTTGAATTTTTCACTTCTTCATTACAAGAGGTGCATTGATTGATTACATAGCATAATGCTAGTTTTAGCATACACATGGAAGTTTATAGCTTTATTGTCTAGAAGAACCAGGACGAGGCATATCACAGGAAATGTGTTAGCAAGATGTTCATTGATTTGACGAACAAGTAATAGATTGTATTTCTTTCTTGCTTGTTTTCCACTGCTATTATTTTTATTAGGATTATTTGCTGTTATAGTATAATTTTTTTTGAGTTTCTAGAATTGGTGTCTTGGAGTAAATGCTGAAAAGGAACAATACGTGTCGATTTCCATGGGTTTTTTTTTTAATAAAAATAACTAGCAATGAAATAATCAGATGACACGAACATTTGATGTAATATGATTTATTACTTGTACCATTAACAACAGCAAGACACATCTGTGAACAATTAAACATGCCCGACTGAAAACGTAATGGGAAAATTCCTGCAAGAAGAAGAAAATAGTACTGCTATCTGTGCATCTCTTGGTATTGAAACCTTAACTGATAATTCATTGTAGATTGCGGAGTTCGTGTCAGGACATATTACACAGCAAGAAGGTGCTCCTGTTGATAGTCCTGCTGAATATAATTGACTGCCTGTTAGTGCTGGCCGGCCTTATCCTGGACATCCACTACATCAAAGGTGAAAGAGGCGTAACGGGCATTAAAAATGCTTCCCAGACACGCAACGTGTAACAAATCACCTATAAATTGTGTATAATGATGCAAAAAATACACACTTGTAATAAAGTGTCTTCAAAGTGTCAAAGCTAAATGACTCTTTTCGTAACTTGCCGGTATATGTAATGATGGGAAAATGAAGGCAATCAAATGGTATGAAAGCTAACAAAGCGTTTTATATCTTGTCTAGATCTTGAGAAAGGCAAGCAGGGAGTATTCTGTAAAACAGACACCCCAGTGATATATAATTGCTATTTTCCACTCTTGCTTGCAATTGAAATGCTTGCAAAATCGATATGCAGAAGAAAATAAACCTCTTGTACATTTCCATGAGGTTACCTGTCAATAATTAAATATTTGTTTATATAAAGTGTGTTTGAATAGCTTAGGTGAAGATGATTGCGATACTACTGAACTTTATTGATAAACTTATTATTCACACATTTGTTTAATCCCTGTAAATTTCAGCGATTCGTAAGTAAATACGACAGGGTTTCAGAACATTTCTACAGTATTTAGCAAAAGGGTAACCTGCAAATAATGACGTGAAAAACAGTTATATGTACAGTATATGTTAATAACTACATAGCCCTCGTGTCGATCGAGAAAAAAATGGTTTTAAAAAACATTTTTGGTTTTATCGCTCGGTTTCACTTAACACATAAATTAGATGTTACAAAGACATTGTACGGAACTTTACAAACTCTATACTGATAAAGAGAGAAAAGAAAATATTGGTTACATTTGTAAACAAATATCAACACTGAACACAACCTTAGAATCATATTTACATGTATCAATAAGATATTGAAAGAAGTTGAATTTGTGAATACTTACATTTGTAATGCATATTCAACAATAGAATATTTCTATTATTAGCTCAAACAGGATTATAGATGTCGCCTTGTGCTGATTAAGACAGGATTACAGATGTCGCCTTGTACTGATTAAGACAGGATTATAGATGTCGCCTTGAACTGATTAAGACTGTGAAATAGAGAAATTCTAAGTTTTTCTTGATTTGTTTTTTTGAAATGCAATTCTTTGCTTAATATGAGGGTGTAACGGGTTCAATAAAAACGAGTCTCGAGATTGTCGTCTTGGTGTCGGTAGTTGGAAGTTTTTTTTAATTACACATTGTCAAAGACTATTAGTTACAAACTAAATCTAGTTTAAGAAATTGGCTTATACCGTTGAGTAGATCTGTCTCACCTGTATCTACCTCTGCTGTTACCTATGCTTGAGATTAGCCAGTATCATATATGTAGAATAGTCGTTACAACATGATATAAACGGAGAAACATGAAAGGTGAAGATAACGAACAGTGATCAATCTCATAATTCCTATAAGCAATGCAAAATAGATAGTTGGGCAAACACGGACCCCTGGACACACCAGAGGTGGGATCAGGTGCCTAGGAGGAGTAAGCATCCCCTGTCGACCGGTCACACCCGCCGTGAGCCATATATATATATATATATATATATATATAAGTTCAACAATATACAAACTGTTGAAATCCCCCTAGAAACCATTAGTAATTTTCCTAAAATCTCTGTGTAATATATTTCTTTTCTATTGTATTTCTATTGTAGGGATGCTAAACGCCACCAAACAATTGACGAGGAAGTTTACTTATGCCTTAAAGGACAGATTTCCTCACATGTTTAACAATTTGAGCCCCTATGACATTCACGATTTCTATAACACATTGCTAACTTTACCTTACCACTGTAACGAGTCGTTGACAGATGTGTTACCAGTGACAAACTTGAAACATTCCGGAACGTCATCAAATTTTACCACGGTATCAAACGGAAGTGAGTCTAAAATTGGAATATTTACTTCAGAGGATTTACCATCTTTTCTGACACGCCATCACCAAAAGCATCAAATAGAGACAGATATTGCTCATGGCTTCCACAAAGCCAGCATCGCCATTTTAGCAGTTCTTTCATCATTGGTAAGTACAAGTACTGGAGTGAATTATATCTACTTACCTGTATTATTGGTAATTACTGGAGTGAATTATATCTACTTACCTGTATCATTGTGAATTATATCTACTTACCTGTATCATTGGTAATTACTGGAGTGAATTATATCTACTTACTGTATCATTGGTAATTACTGGAGTGAATTATATCTACTTACTGTATCATTGGTAATTACTGGAATGAATTATATCTACTTACCTGTATCATTGGTAATTACTGGAATGAATTATATCTACTTACTGTATCATTGGTAATTACTGGAGTGAATTATATCTACTTACCTGTATCATTGGTAATTACTGAAGTGAATATTTATTTATCTGTATCATTGGTAATTACTGGAGTGAATTATATCTACTTACCTGTATCATTGGTAATTACTGGAGTGAATTATATCTACTTACTGTATCATTGGTAATTACTGGAGTGAATTATATCTACTTACTGTATCATTGGTAATTACTGGAGTGAATTATATCTACTTACCTGTATCATTGGTAATTACTGGAGTGAATATTTACTTATCTGTATGAAAGATTTGTTGTCTTAAAACAGTTCTGTTTTCGTTGATATTTGGAACTGTACATACATTGTACATCTGTATGTTTTTAACGAATGGAGATATTTTTTTGATACGAGTGTCACTATCATAACCAAACTGGATTGGAAAATGAAAGCATCATATTGTTTATTTCACAGGTTCTCCTGAAAATATTTTGCTATGGAAAACAATTACTAAAGAGGAAAATGGAGGTACGTGTTTGACAGAGCGTTGAAAATTAATGTTACGTTTAGCAAGGTCTGTGTAAAGTGTAAAATAATGATTAAAAAATTAGATTCTACTTGAAACAATTTGTAGTTGACTATAGAGAAAATCCAATACGGGAAATGCATTTAAACCCAATACAATTGAATTTCTTGTTCTTTGCACCACATTTATATGCATTTGTTTAACACATTTAATATTATCGATGTATAATCTCCCTAGCAAGAGCACCAAGGGAGACAATTATGTAATGTTTCCTCTTACAAGCCATCAGATGGCGACACTCTGATAGATAGATAGATAAATAGATAGATAGATAGAAGACAGATAAATAGATAGATAGATAGAAGACAGATAAATAGATAGATAGATAGAAGACAGATAATAGATACGAGCACAATTCTCAAGAGATTCTACAATCATGGTCAATTTTTGTTAAAAGAATTTGTCTTTAATTTGATATTTGAGAAATTAAGTTCTCTGTGTGCAACAATGAAATTGCAATGTAAAATCATTGAATGGTTCCTTTCGTGTCCAAACCAATATAGCTTTTCACGGAACAAAAACATTACTTTATAAGTTATCGAATTTCCAAGTCCTTAGCAGTCATCATTTACATGCCGTTTAGAATTTGAATCGTTCCTGAGACTTCTATCTCCGCAGTCATATTAAAAAGCAAACAAATTGTGCTCAAGCATATTTAAACACGACATCTTTCATTTTTGTTTTGACGTCTGTTGTGTTGATTGATTATTTTACGTCACGTTGAGAATATTTTACTCATATTAAGGGCCTCCGTGGCCGAGTGGTTAGAGCATCGCGCTCAATATCACACGGCCTCTCACCTCTGGTCGGCGCGGTTCGAACTTCGCTCGCACCGGTAAGTGAGAAAGTTTCCCAGTTTACTTTCGGAAGGTCGGTGGTCTCTTCCCAGGTACATTGTATCTGGGTTCTCTCTTCCACCAATAAAATACTGGGCGCCACCAGATAACTGAAAATTTTTTGAGTGTGGCGGAAAACAGCAAAACGATCAATCACTCATATTGAGACTTCACCAGCTGTAGGTGAAGTACCACAAATTTTGACGTACATGTACATGTATGCTTAGGGCCGTAGCAGTGAGCACCAAAGCCTATCGTGACACGGGACCTCCGTTTTAAGCTCACCTGAGCTAAAGACTCAATTGAGCTTTTCTGATCACCCGTTGTCCGTCGTCCGTCTGTAAACTTTTCACATTTTTCGACTTATTCTCCAGAACCACTGGGCCAATTTCAACGAAACTTGGCAACAAGCATCCTTGTGTAAAAGGTTTTCAAGTTTGTTCAAATGAAGAGCGATGCCCCCTTCAAAGGGGAAATAATCACAAAAATAGGGTGTGGTCATTTAAAAATCTTTTCCCCAAGAACCACTGGGCCAGAAGAGCTTAGTTTACATAAAAGCTTCCAGACATAGTGCAGTTTGTTAAAATCATGGCCCCAGGGGTAGGATGGGACCACAAAATTTTTACATACAAATATATTAGGAAAATCTTTAAAAATCTTCTTCTCAAGAACCACTGGGCCAGAAAAGTTTACATTTACATGAAAGCCTCCTGTCATAGTGCAGAATCAAGTTTGTTAAAATTATGGCCCCCGAGGATAGGGTGAGGCCACAATAGGGGATCAAAGTTTTGCATACAAATATATAGAAAATCTTATCAAGAACCATGCATTGGAACAGATAAGTTTACATTTGCACGAAAGCTTCCTGACATAGTGCAGATTCAAGTTTGTTAACGCCTTGGCCCCCGAGGGTAGGGTGGGGCGACAATAGGGGATCAGAGTTTTACATACAAATATGTAGGGAAAATCTTGTAAAAATATTCTTCTAAAAACCATTTGGCCAGAAAAGTTTACATTTACATTAACGCTTCCTGACATAGTGCATATTCATGTTTGTAAAAATCCTGGCCCCCGGGTGTAGGTTGGGACCATGATATGGATCAAAGTTTTACATGTGAATATATAATGGGGAAAAGGAAATATTGGCCAAGGTAACTCTGGTGAGCGATGTGTCCCATGAACCTTTTGTTAAGGTCATATCTGAAAGACCCGTGATTATTGCGAAGGAGCTATCACTATCTATGTTAAAGGGGAAGGCAACCAAAGAAGTTCATATGATAAATAATAGGATTAATTATATGATAAAAATTTAATAAATACTATTCTGCTGATATACGGCCTAACTAAAATTCAGTACTAATTTGAAAACGTTAAAAATTAAAATTCCCGCCATCTGTAGAGGCTGCCATGTTGTGGAATTCTTTTATTGAAGACCACAAAAACCAATAATTTTGACGTTACACCGTCTGTTCCGGTTTTGATGAGATTGTAAGATCATCAAAGATGTGCATGCGGTAGATTTTACGAATAAATAGTTTGGTGTCTTCCTGTCAAGCTGTTAATTGCACTAATGCGAAGGAGATGTGAACTTTTTTTTTCGATATTAAGACATCTGAAAAAGAAAAGATTTTAAACTGTGGATCCATCATTTGCGTAATGACAAGTTGAGTTTCGAGACATTTGTGTGAAGAAACGTGTAACGTCTGCCTGGTCTGCGACTCGACTGAACGTCTTTTCTTAATTTCTTATTGGAAATTAAAGAACGGTCTCAAATCTGTACGACCCCAAACTTATAAACTGTTGGTGACTTGTCATGTTTACAGTTCAAATAAAGCGGGACTGACGGTGTGACGTCATAAATTAAACTTCAATGGCCGCTCTCTTAGTGGCGGGTAATTTAAAATATATGATGAATTAATATTGATTTAATCGTTAAGCAAGGATTTTTGTTGTTCAAGGCTGTTATTTACGATATTGGTAAGTAATACTTTATTCATAAAAGCAACAATATGGTTAGGGTTGCCTTTCCCTTAAATGTTTAGGTTTGGCGCTGCTATTGCACTAGTGGGACTCGAACTCATGACCTCCCGGTTACGAAGCGAACGCTCTACCACTAAGCTACCATGACCGGTCCCAATATGTTGATAATCTGCAATGTTATGCAGACAATTTGAATGATGCGCACGACTTTGTGAGTGTATTAAATCTATACTCAACGACTGAAAATATTCACCAATTTTCAAGTTACGCTACTCGGTTATTACATGTATATATAACAGGGGATGCTTACTCCTCCTAGGCACCTGATCCCACCTCTGGTGTGTCCAGGGGTCCGTGTTTGCCCAACTATCTATTTTGTATTGCTTGTAGGAGTTATGAGATTGATCACTGTTCGTTATCTTCACCTTGCATATAGCTAAGACATATTTCGGTTAAAAAATAAATGTTTATACATGTACATACATAGATACCAAAGATAACCCATGAAAACACGAAAGCTTATTTCCATTGAGGTTCTTTGATGCACAGATGTTTGCGCTTGGGGGTCATTATGGGGGAGGAAACGCACATGTTTGAGTGGGCAACCACCATACCGTCTCACATGCAACCACTGACGATAATGGAGATTGGACTCGAGTCGCAGTGGAGAGCGCTACCCGTACATCCTTTGTTTTGTGTTCATAATTTATTTTTTTGGTCAAGTTTAGAAACTGAAATATTACTGGCATTTACATGAATACGTGCAATATTACAATTATGCATGTTATATTTCAACGTTCGCCCAGTTGCATCGACCAGTGCTAGTAAACGTGTTAAAATCATGTATAAGATATTTTTGAAATTATAAATATGACCTACATTTTTGCAGTTACTCCCCTTACACCGGATGTTGGAAGTGTGCTTATCGATGCGATCCTAAGCTTCACATATAGTATTAACAAATAGGTCATAGTGCATGTGAACTTACGCTGACATTCTTTCTTATGCTGTGTTTAAATAGGCTGTATTAATATCCACTTGTATCTATGATGAGAATTCTTCGAATTTATGGAGAACATTCCTTAAACTGTACATTTGGTCAAATTGTAGGATTGGAGAAGGGGGTGTTGCAGCCATATTTGACTTTATTTCTGTCCAAGTTATACAATTAATATCGAAAATTTTCTAAGTAATCTGTAAAAAAACCAAAAACCAAAAAAAAACAAAAAACAAAAAAACCAACCAAAACACCAGCAGACATAAAACCACAATGAAACCATATAATAATATTAATATAATTAGGCACGTAGCATCGTTTTACAAATTAAGTGGGTGGATGGGATCGGCCGTAGAAGACTACAACTGTCTGAAAATTCGTGGGCAGCAAAATTTCAACAAGAAACATTCAAAGCTCTGAATCCTGTGGGTAAGAGGTGGGGGAGGGTTGATCCTTCAGCTCAATTCATCGATAAAGTTTTACTTTTCTAGTATAGTGACCGCCGCGGTGGTCTAGAGGTAGAGTGTCTAGATGCTCTTTGCCCCGCATGCGGAAGGTCGGGGTTCGAATCCCGGCTGCGACAGACTTAAGTCGTTAAAACAGGTAGTGACAGTTCCATCGCCAAACGCTTGGCATCAGGTATGAATGTCACGGGTCCTCGGAGACAACCTTAAAAATGGATGGCACGTGTCTCAGTACGTGTGGCTCGCTAATAATAATATTCAGCAACAGTATAAAACAAGATGTGCTCTTAAAACTTAAATGCCCACAAAGGTGCATACACTGATGAAAGGCTTTACATAATATAATATATGTATTTTAACATTAAACGATGACTAATTCGGAACCGTCCTAGTCAAAACCCTTGGGTTGCGGAATTTATCATTTTGTTTTTGTACATCCTTTTCTGCTATTCCTAAATATGAATATAAATTTCATACGGTATCAGCAAAATTAAAGAAGTCCTTCAAATCATTATCATAATTTGACACCACTCTGACACCAAACCCTTACCCCTAGGATCTTGAAATTTCCAATTTTGGTAAAAGACTTCCTGTTCCTTCTAAATATCCATTTAGTTTCGATTTACATGTAGTATCAATAGCATTAAAACAGATATTATTTATATGTTTTGCACATATACACTATATATACCAAGTTTGGTCCCACCCTGGAGTCAGAACCCTTACCCCGGGGACCCTTAAAATTACAATTTTGGTAGAGGCATTCCCGTTCTTTATCACTATGCATTTAGGTTTTCTTAAAGACATGCAGGTGAAGAGAAGATTTTCGAAAATTCAATTTATTGGTCAATTTTTGGCAGTTTCTTACCTCGCCCCTAAGGCCCCAGGAGTCCTGGAATGTACAATTTATGCCCCCCCCCCCCCCCACCATGAAGATGCTTCATACCAAATTTCAAAGGAATTGGAATGGTAGTTATCAAGAAGTATATTTACATCCTCTGCTCCTCTTAGATCCCCTAAAACGTTTTACGAAAATAATTGGATCCTCCCGTCCCACAAATATGCACATCTACAAATGGCAATGAAACATTGTACAAAGTTTCAAGTCTATCCGATAACCCATATAGGAGAAGTGTTCCCAAACTATTTTACATCTTCCACCCCTTTTAGATCCACTATAACTTTAAGGAAAACAATTGGATCCTCCTGTCCCTACATTATGCACATCTACAAATGGCAATGAAGCATTGTACAAAGTTTCAAGTATATCCGATAATCCATATAGGAGGAGAACCGTTCATAAGATTTTGTGACAGACAGACGGACGGACGGAAAGTACAAAAACAATATGTCTCTCCCTGAAAGAGGGGAGACATAACTATTTTGGTGGATTCAATATCTTGATTTCATATAACATAAACAGTATTCATATCTTCCACCTTATGGTCCTCGAGAAAATAAATCACATAGGTTTGTTACTGACTGTCCACGGCTATATATTAGGTTGATCAATCTAAAAGATAGATAGGCTCGCGGTCTTTGAGATTGATCAACAGTATATTTTGTGATATGCATAACCTGTCAAATAATAAACCTTTTTTCTCCTCATGCATTTTATGCAGTAGCCAAATCATCTTTTGGGAGATGATTGGTGGTGGTGGTGTCCTTTAGATGTGTAATATGTTTTCGGAATTTTCATTTTCACCTACAGGGACAAATGGGTGGAATAACGATGAACAAAGACCTGGAGCTCAGTGCATTGTGTCATGTGCACCAAGAATATATTTGCTTTAAGGATTGGAAGTTCAACCATTTTAAAGACATTTTAACAATAAAAAATTATGGGGGTGAGGATGACCTCGGAGTAATTGTCCATCAGAATACTCAATATATTTTGATATGTGCAGCAGGAATATACATGTATATGGTTTAGGGGTCATCACTTCAATTGTTTTAATTATATTTCAACAGTTCTGAAGTAGGGTTCGTGCACTTGCCCAATAGAATGCTCTATGCATTTTGACATATGCAGGAAGGATATATGTGGTATAGAGTACCTTTGAAGACAAACACTTGCGTGTTAATATTACTATCTTATGACAGCTATTGCATGCAAATCTGGCTATCGCTGTAAAATGGCTGAGACACTGCCAATACGGCGTAGAACCGCAAAGAAGCAATCAAAGCTGGCTATTTAATTTGCAAACTTTGTTCAACAGTCTGGTTCCCCCTTTTTAGGTAAACTCAGGTGACCTATTGCAATTGGTTGTCGTCTTGCGATAAAAACTGAACAATGACTACTATTCCAATTCTTTTGTTGATATTTGGTATGAAGCATCTTTGTGACGGGAGGGGGGGGGGGCATGAATTGTAAATTTCTTAATCAATCAAGAAGTTAAAAATTTCTATTATTCACACATTTGATAACTGACCATTTTGGCCCCACCCTGATACCAAAACCTCAATCCCTGGGATCACCAGATTTACATTTCAATTTAGTATCAATAGCATTAAAGAAAATGTTATTTAAGTGTTTTACGCATTAACACTTTATACTAAGGTTGGCCCCGCCGTTGGGTCAGAACCCCTTTCCCGGGGATTATGAAATTTACAATTATCACGTTTACGGCTTGTAAATAACATTGCATTAAGGTGTTTTGTGCCGTGCTAGAGTGTACTAGTTGTCGGTAGAAAGGATTTAGACTGAGTATTTTTAAATTTTTCGAAGGAAGGTATGAGAAAAAAGACGTGGATAATTTTTCGTTGGAGCAAGAACTTTACCTATAAAAAACACCCAATCACCTTTTCAAAAACCGCTTGGACAGAAACTCAGATAAACTACGAGAAAATGGATATATCGAAGCTACATGTATAAGCACTACATAATTCTGTTCTGGTCTTCAAACTCGGATCAACTGACCTTCACCTTGTAACAACATACACGGTATAACTTGTGCTTCCAATTTCTACCAACTGGTAGATTTACAAAAAATTTAAAGATATAAAATAATTGAACTTTTGATTATGAATAATAGGATATTGTATTTCATAACTTTAAATTGAATTATAAAATTATTTCCTCATTGAACACGTAACATCTTGAGTGCGTCAGTATAACGCCTTGCCCCCACTTCCAAACGAAGTGCAGATCACAATTCAAAAATAATAAGATTGCTATATCCAAATAAAATAATGTGATTTCCACTTTGAATTTGATTATTTGTATTGATTTGTGTGGGTTTTTTTCTTTATTTTTTTTTCTTTCCGAAATGCACCCGTGACAGTAGCTTGGCCTAGGGCCTAGTTCTCAACAATGTAACGTATTATAATTTGTCTAATCCAAAAATAAATAATAATTGCACTGTTTATTTTAGAAAAACAGCGCCTATTACAAATGTATAAAGGAATAACAGTACCAAATAGTTTGTAGACAGCGACCCATATAAACATTATTTACTCGCAATATTGCCGATTTCATACTCGCTTTCCTCGCTATATTTGGGTACTTACATCGCTATTTGTATGCACTGGTGGCGAAAACATAAAACTTGGAAAATTGTCAACATTGATTTAAATGTTGCTTATGGGGAATAAATAAGGCCGCTAAAAGCTGAGTTTTTAATAATATTTCACACTACTGTCACAATCATTTGATTGAAGAAGGGTGCATGTGACGTCACTGTACCATGTGACTACTAAACTAGACTTTTTAAATCGGGGCTTAGATTTAAGTCTGTATTGTGGTTAATTATCACAATATTTGGGCGAACGAACTATTAGAATTAATTACTATAAGCATAAAGAAGAAGAAATGCATGTAATTTTGTATACTTTGAAAACATGAGATGTGTCCTTTAAGGGGAGGAGGTTTCATTTGGAGCACTTCTAATTTGGGGAGCTGGGTAGACATTAGTTTTTCATAAAACAATCTATAGTTCAATTCTGTAATGATGCGTAACAGCTCAAAAGTATATTTTGTGATATGCATAACCTATAAAAAAAGAAACATTTTTTTCTCAACAGTTTCATTTTGTATCAATAGACATCATTTAACAACATTTTTAACAAATAACAATATCAATTGAAACAATAACAATTTCAAGATAGCTAGCTTTCAACTTCATACTAGCATTTAAGTTGCCTCTTGTTACAGTGCGATTATTAAAGCAAATCGGTTTCAATAGCCTCTTCTGGTTTTATTGCTCACCCAAATCTGTAAATAACTGCTTCAGAACATTATATTCCATGTTTTGAACATCACGAAGAGTTGATTCTGTGTCTGCAGACACTGTGTTGCTTATTGATACTGTGTTGCTAGCGGACGTGGGATTACTGGTAGGTACAAGATTTATTCCAAGAGATTCCCTCATCTGGATTTTCTCTTCGTCGTTCACCCTCTGATAAACGCTGAGACTCTGCACGGACTTGTGTCCAGTAACGGACATTTTTTGTGACGGCCTTGCATGCACTTTTAGCATGCATGTTCCCGTGGCTTTGATGGAGTGGTTCATGTAAACCTTGGACAAGTTGGTGGCTTTGCTCAAGGAGTTGAGATACTTACTCAACTCCTTCTCTCCAACAGGGGCGTTGCAATACCACACTGTATCAGAATCCAATAGGCTGTCTTTAGGTTGCTGCCACCGTCTTTAAAATGAAATTATCTGTAGTATAAACAGAATTATGTTTATTTCATTTAATGTCGATCAACTAACGTACATGTACCTCTCACAGTCTGGATGGAGCTTTGATATGTATACATTGGACAGTATATGGAGGTCTAATTGCGATGAATTAAATTGTCTCAAGTTTTCTTAACCACTAAATTTTATATCCTTAAAATTTTGAATTTCTGGCGTTATCCCAGATCACGTTTCTTATCGGAACGATGATTTTCTGTCAATTCAAAAGATGGAATTCTTCAAAATCGTGCTACAGATTTAGACACATTCAATATCCCAGTCAAAGGGATGGATAAATATGAGTTACCGTACCTATACTGGATTCCTAACCTTCACAAAAACCCTTACAATGAAATATTCATTGCTGTATCGAGTAAATGTTCTACCAAGCCCCTATCTTTGCTCCTCACGAAAATATTAACAGCTGTGAAGGAGAAACTTCAAACGTACTGTGCCACAACATCTGCCAGAAGTGGTGTAAATCAAATGTGGATTCTAAAAAATTGTGAAGAACTTGTAGTAAATTTGAAATCTCAAAACTTTTCTCAAATCAACAACATCAAAACGCATGACTTTTCAACACTTCATACGACCATTCCTCTCGATAAATTAAAGACTAGACTTTTTGACATCGTAGACATTTGCTTCTTCAACAAAAATGGAAGAAGGAAATATTCCTATCTAGTGATCAGTCATCCAAAAATTACTTTGTTATACACCACTTTGATTCCAAGCACAAGTACTCTTTAAGTTGAAATAAAAACTATGCTGGAGTTCCTCATTGACTCTTCGTAGTCTCTGGTGATAAAGTCTTCCAACAGTCTGATGGAATTCCCATCGGCAGGAATTGTGCTCCTTTGTTAGCTGACATGTTTTTGTATTCTTATGAAGCAGAGTTTATTCAAAAGCTTTTACATGAGAAGAAAACATATCTTGCTGTGGTCTTCAACTCGACATTTAGATATATCGACGTCGATTTATATATTAACAATAATCATTTTCATTCATATGTCGATTCGATATATCCCAGTGAAATCGAGATAAAAGACACCACAGAGTCGTCCACATCTGCTTCAAACTTAATATTAACGGCAAACTAGCAACTCAACTTTATGACAAAACTGGATGATTTCAGCTTCTCCATCGTCAACTTCCCTTATTTGTGTAGCAATATTCCCTTATCATCTGCCTGTGATGTTTATATCTCTCATCTGATTCGATACGCAAGAGATTGTTCTGCATATGATCAGTTTTTAAATCGAGGCGGGCTACTGACTAATAAGTTGATGTCAGAGGGGTTTCAACAGTCTTGTTTAAAGTCAGCATTTCGCAAATTCTATGGCTGTTATAACAATCTAGTTTGCCATACAACCTATCATTGAGTCAAATGCTGTCTGACGTGTTTCATACCTATTGTTAAGCTGTTCTTGACACTCTGATTTTGACTACGGATTACTCCGTTTACCTGATCAAAACACAGGGATCACGGCTGGTGTGACCTGTCGACAGGGGATATTTACTTTTCCTAGGCAACTTATCCCATATCTGGTATATCAAGGGGTCCGTGTTTGCCCAACACTTTATTTTGTATTCCTTATAGGAATTATGAGATTGATCCCTGTTCGTTATCTTCATCTTTCAACCACCACTTTCTATACCACTTTTCTACCAGTATTCTCATCTTTTTCCACTTGAAAGATATTCTTGGTCATGGAATGTATATTTTCATTCCCTCGTCGACTAAACAACATTCGGATGTCAAACTGGACTTTGTTAAAAAGGCCCTGTGGCGTTGTTGAAGCCAGCTGCATCCTGGTATGTAGTGATTTGAGGTCAGCATCTGAGATGATAGGCTGATGCAACACGTTCTCCTTCCCGATTCTTTTTGCTTCCCGCAAGCACAGCTTTCAACTACGTATTACAGTCTCTAAATGAAGAATCTTTCACTGTGTCATTTTTTTTGCTGAACGGAGGTGACTTGAGATATCCATTTAATCCATGACGAATCGACTCTAGTGAGCTGACTTTGTAATAAGTGGCGTCCTCTCGAGTTCATGTAAAATCACCCAAGTGTTTCGTCCAATTTCATCGTGTCAAACTCTTCAAAGTTGTCGCTCTCACCTTTTACAGCTAAGTATTCCTCGCATATCTTTGTCATCCTTTTTTTTTTTCTTGTAAAGATTTAATCGTTTCTTTTCCCTTTCCTCCTCGGAGGTCCGAGCGAACCTCGGCGCTGTCATAATTTTTACGTTGGTTGCAGACAAAGTCTGACGTCACACAAAGGGTCACTATTCTCCAAGTTAAATTACAGACGAAACCCTCGACAGGATCAGTGTCATTTAAAAGAGAAAAACAATAGAAACACGTTTTCTGTGTTGTGATTCCGCCAAATTGTCGACTATTAGGGCCTACCGATCGGATATAGTGATATGGATGACAGCCAAGTGGCACAATCAAACCTATGAAAAAGCGACATTTTAGACCGAGGGGAGATAATTATTTCTGTATACATTCAAATGATGACAATACAGGTCGAGCTGTGCAATGTCAGTTGATTTTACGTAAAAATTAATTTTCAAAAGGTTGAATCACACATCAAAAAACACCCAAATTTCAACAGAACGTTTACTTTAGAGATACGGATTCGATATAATTAACACGTTCCGTGTTAATTATATCGAATCCGTATCTCTAAAGTAAACCTGAAGTACATATTTTTGTCCAAAGTGTGAAATGATAACGTTTTATGTACATGTGTTCGTTGTCCATTCCTGGTATATCTAATTGTCTTTTCATGGATGATTTGAATTCGTATATACATGTATGGTCATACCATAAAAATAACGAAAATACAAATTACACTCGCAAAAACAGTAATTGCACAATTAGTGTGAAATTACGGAGTATTTTGAAAGACCTAAACGTTAAGTGACACGTCATGCGGAATACAAATTTAAATGTTTGACGTTGCAAATATCCTATTTTTCTATGTTAAACGTAGTAAATATCTTTTTTCGATGTCTGACACTGGAAATTTACTGTTTTTCAGATGTTTGACGGGGTGATAGTAATAGCATCCTTCATTCTTGATATAGTGTTCATTAAAGGCCTGACAGTCTACCCTTTAGAAGAAACAGTTCAAATCCTTGCGTTTCTGATGCCATGGCGGGTCATTAGAGTCGCTAACAGTGAGTGTCTGCTTAAATTCTACTGAAACCAAACTCATTTTTTACACACTCAAAACTCATACAAATAGTAGAATTCTGTGTCATCTGATTACATGTATTAGCTATTTCTTACTGCAAAAACTGAATTTAGAGTAAATATTTTTTTGTCATGTTTACGAAATGATTTAAAATGGAATTATCTTTATTTAACTGCATGAAGGTTTAGTAATGGCAGTCCTAGACCAAGCTCATCTTCAACTGAAGATGGTGTATAAGGAGAAAAAAGCAGTAGAGGAAAAATTAGAGATTTCAGACGTAAACAACAGGTACAATAAAGTAGGTATATATGTCTTATTTACATTCGTGCATACGTTTGTTTATAAAAACAAACCGGTCTATCAAACTACGTGTGTGATACAGGATGGGATGAATCCCATAATTTCAATCCACGTACAATGTAGTTACAATATGTAAACAGTCTGAGTTCCGAAAGTTCGAACATACACGTAGTTATGTAAATATTCAGGGTTCCGAAAGTCCGTACACGTAGTTATGTTAATTCCGGAAGTCCGTACACATAAACTAATCAGGGTTCCGAAAGTCCGTACACGTACATGTAATTATTTAAGTTATTCAGGGTTCCGAAAGTCCGTACACGCATTTATGTTAATTGTTCCGAAAGTCCGTACACGCATTTATGTTAATTGTTCCGAAAGTCCGTACACGCATTTATGTTAATTGTTCCGAAAGTCCATACACGTAAATTATTCAGTGTTCCGAAAGTTCGTACATTTACAATGTAGTTATGTAAAGTATTCAGGGTTCCGAAAGTCCCTACATATAGTTATGTAAATTATTCAGGATTCCGAAAGTCCGTACAAGTATTGTAAAATTCAGGGTTCTGATAGTCTGTACCATAATTATAAAAAAGATAATTCAATATACTAACGCATGCTTTTTCTCTTTCACAGGAAGTAGTCAATGCTTTACGATGCCTTTGTGAGACAGAAGGAATCGCAACTTATAAAGTTCTTAAAACGATATGCTCCTGTGGTAAAGCATTTTTGTGTTATTCTATTGTTTCTTAATTAAATCAAATTTGAATCCTCAAGAACTATGAAAAAATGAATCCAATGGGAGAAATGTTGGTGTATTATGTCATGTATTATATAATTTAGATCATAATTAATATAATATATTTGAGATACTGTGATATCGTTGACAGAATCTCCGAGCAAAAAGAAGAAAAAGAACGGAAGCTTTAAAAAGAAACTAACTAAAAAGGTTAATTGCTTGGGTTCCGGTGTCGACCGAAGCTCGTGTCCCTATGGCAACATTCCGGATATGAACGAAGTAACTTTGGAACATCTACATCGCATAGCAAATAAAGCAAACTTTAAGTCTACATTTGAAGACGTGAACGAGGCGTCCGACTCAGACGCTGAAAGTGGATCTCTGCTGGATAAAAACTACAACGAACCATAACAGTTTCTGTAAATGTTATGAAGTAAAGTCTTTTTCTACACATAGATTTCTTTCAAGTCATTTGTTTCGGTTTCCAGCTCGTCTGTATAATTTAGATCAATATTTTTGCTAGGGATATAATGAAGTACATCTTACACATAACTGAATTAAAGAAAACATGTCGGATTTTAACCCATGTCTTTAATGTGTACGTTTTATAAAACCCTAGGACATGTACATAACGACATTTTCATTTTAACCCCGTGACCCAGTTCTTCCTTTTAGTTCTGTTTTTAGTTTCTGAAACTAGATTGCTACACGTAGCCATGTCCCCCACCGCCGCAAAAAAAGTTGAAGCACAGAAATCCCATAACCCCTGTAAAATTTGTCGAATCAAAAGGCTGCGCAATATGATCAACTACATATGGTGACTAACAATCCTACAAAAATTGAATGAAATCCGGTGAGCGGTTTCGGAGGAGTTGCGTCCACAAAGTGTTCCCATAGTGTACTATGTACAAATTCAACAAAGTCCAATAACTCCTATAAAATTTGTCGAATCAAAATGGTAGCACATTATGATCAACTACACATGGTGACTAACAATCCTACAAATTATGAACAAAATCCGTTGAGCGGTTTCGGAGGAGTTGCGTCCACAATGTGTTCCTATAGTGTAGCATGTACAAATTCAACAAAGTCCCTAACTCCTGTCAAAATTGTCGAATCGAAATATGATCAACTACACATGGTGACTAACAATCCTACTTAATATGAACAAAATCTGTTGAGTGGTTTCTGAAGAGTTGCGTCCACAAAATGAAGTGGGACGGACGGACAGATGGATGGACGTACGGACACCGGTATTTCTATGTCCCCTTCCGCGTTGCGGTGGGGGACAATTAGTTGAACATAAAACGACTCGTACATATTATGAGGTAAATAGTATCTGATACATGTTACTTCAGTGTCTAGAATAAAGGAACCAATTTTGAAGCATTTTCTTCGTCGGCTTGAAATATATCAGGCATGTTTCAGGTACAGTGACACCAATCTAGATCTTGAAACACATCATGTGATAACCACGTGTATATCATACGTGGATTTGTTTTTATTCATGAACGTGACTGCTAGACTCCTGTGATATTTTATTTTAATTCCTTATGTGACGAGCAGTTGTGAAATTGCGTACTGTATATGCATAATGCTAATTATAGTCATATTTCTTTTTATCTCAGAAAAGTGTAACAAAACAAAATATGTATTTTTTAAATGTGGCGAAATTATGGTCACGGCTGCTTTGAATTATATCACAGGCACAACTCAAATATCAATATGGTCCATCAAACAAAGAGCATACCCCAAAAGCAAATGTATATACAACACACATACATTATAGCGAATTACAAATGATCTCTAGCTAAAGGACAAGCGTCGTTATGTGCGAATTGATGCGCTTTCGTGCTTTGTCCATGACATCAATATTTGATGAATAGTGCCATTGAAGACACGGATAATATATATACATTGTATATATATATATGTGTGTGTGTGTGTGACTATATTAAACCTAACATTCAGAATTTTTGTTATAATAAACAACAGCAACTGGTTCGCTAACCGATAGTTTGACAAGATCATTCCCACTACAATGTATAATTATGAAATTGCGCACAGGACCAACCTTTTATCTAACTGGAGACCACCATACCCTTGCAACCACAGAGCCATGTTAGCATCTCTAGTGTAAGATTTGTACCACCTGGTCTGAAACATGTGCTTAATTAGAGAGGAAACTTACCAACCATACTGTCTGCGCATCGAAAATGAAATTGATCAAAATTTTCGTACAGGAATGTATTATATATAAGACGAAGGATCTCTGGGTGTCTTCATCAGAGAAATTTCTCAAAGCCAGATCGGTAGTAGCTCCAGTACGGAAAGAGTGTGATTTATTCTCGGAACTACCAGGCAATTGAAGATGTCCGAATGACTTGGAAAGAACCCCTGTAAATTGATATTTCTTGAAGGGGATCGAAATGCAGTGAACCAGGACCCCCAGGGCGGACTTTGATACACATGTACTTTGCAACAAGCTAAAATGGACACGTGGAGCACCCTTGACCATTCAAAATTTGCAAAACTGAGCCCTGACCTAATCGACATGTCTTTGAATACCAAACAGTCAATGATAATGAGTGTGTGTCACCGTTAATGGACAATTGTTTTTTCTTTGAAGGGTATTGTGCTGGCGCCCTTTCTTTGTATCAACTGTTAATTCACCTACCCCCCCCCCCCCCCCCCCCCAAATGAAAGAACATGGGAAATGTAGTTTCAGAAGTATTGGTACACATGATGGGCAAAACTCGAATGATGTTTTGCAGTATTGGTTTTGTTATTGATGGAGAATCTACTTTATATGCCCTGCAATAACTTTGTTACCAAGGACTCTGAGATTGGATCAGGTATTTTTCGCAACTTACATTGATGTGAAATGGTATATTAAAATGACCTAATTATAGAATACGCCAGTCCAGAACTTGAATGCAAAACAAACTGCACGAAAACGATGGTATACACCGATGAGGGCCATTTACTTGATATGTAAACTGCACAAAACAAAAATGTTATATACCGCATAGACGCAAGGACAAAAGGTCGTCATAGAGTCATTACCCTCTCTAATTTGAATATGAGCTTATTAAGGATAGCAAAAGCAGCTTGATTATCTACATAAAGAATATTGTTTTATTAGCTACTTTATCACCCTATAATGAGATGGCCAGTACTACAGGAACCAATTCTAAAAAGACCATGCCAGTAAAGACTTGGATGTGATAAAGCCCAATACCAATTAAGGCCAAGGATAAAAACACCACTAACCATTGAAATATGTCCCCACAACCTAGATATGGTGACCCAGAGCTACATGTATCAGTAGAAATCAATATTTTTGTCTGCCCTGCGTTGTATAACAATGTATTTTGAATCAAGGATCTTACTCAGCATATATGTAGTACCTATTTCAAAACCCAAAACTGCCACACGAGTAGTAGGACCTTCAGATTTGTTCTCTGCAATGGGAACTCCTATTTTATTGCAAATCGTTTGAAAAGCCTCACATGTTGCTGACAAGACTGAGTAAAAATGAAATCATCAAATAATGTAGTCTGGCGCATGCCTGACCCAATTTCCGCTACGCCACTATTGTAGCGTAGTGGAAATTGGATCAGGCATGCGCCAGACTACAAATAATGATCAATTAAAATTGTTTTAGAATGGTACATTTTAGCCCACTGTAGAAATGTACACAAGTCTTCAAAAACTTTGCATGTCATTTGTCTATATAGTATTTTCCTTGAAATTTAGATCCGAGGAGATCAAAATTACCTGGGGATATTGGCAATGACCTAAAGGCTGATTTTATGTCGCGCTTAATTATGAATGCCCCCTTCCCAATTTTGCAACCATCTGAATAACAGAAGGATCTATGAAATAATTTACACTATTAAACTTTGGAAATAAGAGATATGAATCAGATATTAGATGCATTCCAGCATTATCTCCCTTTGGGACCAACCCAATTGGAGAAAATTGGTATTTCTGAATAAGGGTCATGTATCCTATCCATTTGTATTTCATTGTCAATTTTTTTTCTTTGAGCTTAATGGGGTGATCCTCAGAAGATTTCAAATTATTGCTCTGTATTGGTAATCTAGGCCCATATTAATGAAGTTAAAAATCTTTGAAACTGCCGTGGTGGTCTAGTGACAAGCGACAAGCAAGGGGTACTGAGGACATATTCTAACCCGGATCCAAACGGACCACAGCAAGAGATTTTTTCTTCTCACGTAGAAGTTTTTGAATAAATTATGCTTCATAGGAATATAAAAACAGGTCAGCTAACAAAGGAGTGCAGTTCGTGCCCATGGGGATTCCAACAGACTGTTTGAAGACCTGATCACCAAAGATCACGAATATAATGTCAATGAGAAATTCCAGGATATTTTTTATTTCAACTTCAGAGTACTTGTGCATGGAATCAGAGTGGTGTTTAACAAAGTAATTTTTGATAGATAGATAGGCACTCATCCTGCGAGATGAACGATGCGTCTTTTTGGTTACGTTTTATTTATATTTTGAAAAATCCTCATTATTATATTATTAGATTAGTTTCAAGAATTTCAACCAAAATAGAAACAAAAATTATCACCAATTAAATCAAGGAAAGATTAAAGACATTTCAAGTAGACAATTGTTTTAGTTCTTAGCTAGTTAGTTCTAAGAACGAAACATGCAAAAAGTGAAAACGTGATGTTTTCTTTTAAAAGATTTATTAAGTGGGCTTTTAAAATAATTATCTAAAATGTTTAGTACTTTAGTAACCTTATGTAATTTTGAAAACAATTCTTGATAAATGATCAAAACAATGAAGTATTTCAAAGACACGTACACATGTATCTTAAATTATTTATTTAAAGGAAAAAACAAATAGCAGATTTATTCTTAATTGTCGGTATATTACTTTTGGCTACAAGGTTTTTGCACCTGATAGTACATTTAAATTCCACACTCCATCATCGAAATAATACAACAAACGTACGAGAAATTCTACTTTACTAGTAACAGGGAACATCAATTAACGCTATTCATCTTCGCCAAATAGATCACATATGAAAACGTATCTCTGAATGATATTTCAGAATTATTGATTAAAAAAGAACTTTTTCTCTGACACTTGTTGAATGTAAAATTATCATATCAGGAGAAAAGAGGACACTTTTTAAGGAGAGAATATATATATATATATATATATATATATATATATATATATATATATATATATATACACTGTACATGTATATAGCACCCATACTTATATAATCCATACTTTATTGCAGTGTTTTGGGGAAACTTCCGGGTCACAAGAGGGGTTTAAAATTTTGCGTTTAGGAATATATACTGGTGTGAAGACCATTCTTTTGAAAATCGCCTTAAGAATTACATAAATTGATATAAAAAAAATATTCGTTTGATGTAGATTCCATTTTATTCACACCATGACACCTGCCCCTCTAACAGGACCGGAAGCGGGATGTTACGTTTTATATAGGAATGTATTTCTATGGGAACACTCATTGTAAATCTGTTTTTCAAGAACCACAATGCTATAGTTTTCAAAATTGATATGTAAGCTTCCTCGTGTAATTAGATTTATATTTTGTACGTTTTTGTCCTTTCATGCGACCAAAAGAGAAATATATCAGAAAGGGAAATATGTAATCATTCTCATGCAAGGTGAAGATAACGAACAGTGATCAATCTCATAACTCCTACAAGCAATACAAAATAGATAGTTGGGCAAACACGGACCCCTGGACACACCAGAGGTGGGATCAGGTGCCTAGGAGGAGTAAGCATCCCTTGTCTCATGTAATGTAGAATTTAAGTGTTTCGTAACATGACATCTAAGCCGGAGAGGGACAATAATTGGGTGCAATAGTTTACGTTGTAATATGCAATAGTTCAGGTAAGCTATATGGACCATGGGTCCCTTATTCATATAGTAGATTGTCATTAATATCATATGTTCATACACAGGACATCGCCTGCCTATCAATTTCCATTAAATGGTGAACATGGACAAAATGAAAATGTTCATGTGAGCGATGTAGCCTGTGTAAGATGTTGTTTACAATTAAGATCCTTCCCAAAAGAAATCTTCTCATGATATAGTTTGGCACAGCATATCGAGTACATATCAATATTTCATGGTTATTTACTGTAACGAAAAGCACCGGGAGTGCAACGACCTCGGGCTCAGCGAGAAGCCCTTCAATCAATCTCTAGTGTATAGAGCAATGAAATATCTAACGAATTCATAAACAATATTGGGAATGTCCATCTTCTCTTAAAAAGTATATTTCTAAGTCGATTGTATTATTAGGGTATTACTAATAAGCTATGACAGCCTGGGAAATTTCATGGTTTTTAAAACATTTTTGTTACGCAACCCTTTGTCTTTTACATAGAAGAAAGTCCACTTAAAGGGAAAAGGTTACCCGTAGGTGTCCAATAAGTTGACAATTGCTGTCCATTATTTTTAAGAAAGGACAGATACTGTCTGTTCTTAAAAATAAGACAGATTATTTTATTGGCATATTAAATAATCTCATTTAATTGACGAAAGACTTTAGTGTTATTAGGTCTTACATATCGTGAATAGGTGTACAAATTAACATTCCTACAATTGTACTTTGGTACGACTTATCTAAGGCAAGCACGATACTTCCTTTTCCAATTTATGCCGAAGTGGTTACAGCATACGCTCATAGCTTTTTCCTATCCAGCTGTCATCTGATCGTTAATCATCAAAAAATGCCACCCATTCGTAACCGTGTGGTTACCAGAAGCCGCAAGGAACGCGAGCAGAATTTTAGTTCACCCGCAAGAGGACGCGGACGAAGGCGCCAACCCCAAATGCAACAAGCCCCGCAGACCACACCAACGAGGGCCATCATCAATGTGGCCGGTGCCAGTATTGAAACAGATACCCACTACCAGACCGGGGACGAAGCCGGACAGCCCGGTATCAATACGGAGCCAATAGTGCCAGAAAGCGGTGAGTCAAATATTATACTCCCTCAAATCGACCATATCCAAACAGTAAATTTCGATGGCCCAAATTTCGACATCCGCGAGTACCAACCGTGTGTGACTACTCGCACTTTTGACCCGATCAGTTCACACTTACCCCAGAAAATTAAGAGTAAAATCTGGGAGGGCCAGTTTATCGATTTATCCCTCCTTTTAAAATCCGCCCCGGAATTGGTCGACCACGTGGACACACAAGGTCAAATACAAATACGTAACGGCACCATGTGCTTGGTTAAGCAAAAGTCAAACACCTTTTTATCCATTGAAAAATGGACTTCTGCATTCATTGTATTCATCAGTATTATGCTTGAAAAATATAGAACCAGATCGCAGGAATTATTGAAATACATGCGGGACATACGCATTGCGGGATCCCGATCTCCTGGGTGGTTTAAATACGACGAACAATTTCGTCTACTTAAGGTAGCCATTCCTCACTCTCCTTGGGGTCAGATAAATAGTGAGTTGTGGTTATTGTATATCACAAACAACATCCCATCACAGGTCCCAGATAAGTTTAGCGAGCAAGGCAAAGTTATTTCAACTGCTAACCCAGCAACACAAAACCGTTTAACTTCCAATTATACTAGTGCTACTCAATATTGCCATTATTATAATGCAGGTAAATCATGCAGGTTTTACCCAAATTGTAGGTTCAACCATGCATGCAACATGTGTGGCGGAAGCCACTCGGCAGCCAAGTGCAATGTGCCTTTAGTTTAGCTTATTTTGCTTTGCTCAGGGTAGGGGAATGCACGTTCACTGGTGATAATACTAACTCACATTTTATTCGATTTCAAGGAATTGAGATTCAGCCTCACATGAATCAAGTCAAAGTTACGATCCCACATTCAAAAACCCAACAAACAGGCAGGCAAGCAACACTTATTATTCAAGGTCAACCACATTCTACCTTGTGCCCTGTTAGAATCATTACAGAATTCTTAAAAGTCAGACCACATACACCAGCCACTCACATTTTCTTAGTTCACAGTGACACTGCACCCCTTACAAGGTTCCAATTTAATGCAGTATTACAAAAAAAAAGCACTTAAAAATTCAGACACAGCAGGTTACTATGACACACATAGTTTTAGAATCGGTAGGGCTTCAGATATGGCATTACAAGGGGTCCCTTACGAGGACTTTCAAAAACCAGGCAGGTGGAGATCACCTGTTTTCTTAAAGTACATTCGAATTGCATAATCAGTAGATCCACATAAGAATTACACATTTTGAAACATTTTCCACTTATACTAACCCAACCAAAGAATTGTAGGTCCCCTAAAAAAAATATATGGATTCTAGGATCATCTATACCTTATTGGGCTGGACAGTTTGCCAGATCAACCCACCTAGGGAAAGATCTTGATTTACCAGTCGACATCCGCTGGCATGCCAGAAGAGGGATGCAGTGGCACCAATTAATACCCAGAGATCATGAAACTTCTTAAACATTATTCACCACCAAAAAATTATCATAATTCATCTAGGTTCTAATGACCTCGTAACAGAGGGTCTTACTAGTAAAAAGTTTGTTGAAGAAATAACATGTAGCTTGCTTAGATATAATGCACTTTTACCAATCACTAAGTTGGTATGGTCTTCAATACTCCCCCGTTTATATTGGCATGGAGCACCATTAAAAAGTGGACACAAGATCGACAAAAAACCCAAGAAAATCAATAAACATCAAGAAATTCATTGCAGAACTAGGGGGAGGTGTTATTTGGCATGACATATATCAGTACACAATATTAATTTGTTTCGTTATGATGGAACACATCTTTCAGACGAGGGCAATAGGGTCTTTTTAGACAACTATAGGTCAGGCCTGCTTAAAATATTAATGCATAAAATTGCTAGGTTGGGTTGCATGGTTTTTTGTGTGGAGGAACATCATATCGATGTCTGTGGCGGGTCTGAGGGGATATAATTGGGAAGTTTTCAGACTTGTCCGGCCTATTGTTTCCCCCCATCTGCCACCTAAGGCAGAGGGCGTTTGTTTGTAGAAAGGAAATTCTACATGTGTATGTGTTTGAAAATTGTGTTGTTCTTGATTGGGGTCACTCAAGTCGGTCAGTCTTGGTGCCCACTCCACCTCTATACACAGGAGGGGAGGCTTAGTCCTGGAGTACATGGAATAGTACTAACAACCAGGTGCAATCTCTGGGAAACGGGGTAAACGGATAATCTGAAAACTCTTCCAGTCCCAAATGGGTGGTATGTTCATAGTTTGGGATTTTCGGTACTGGTGCTCAACGCCAGGCCACCGGTTTGCCCGTTATACTTACAAGGCTAGGTTGGTATGCCGGATATTCCCTCGGACCCTTGGGTTAATACAGTGCGGCCATTTATGTTCCATTACCCCTTTTGGAAATGTTTAATTGTCATATTGTGAGATTTGTTTGCCTATTGATTCAATAAATGTGAAAAAATTAAAAAATTGGTGTTGTGATTGTCATCAGGGAAAAGATTACAGAACTTGACGAGGTACAGGTATAGGTAAACTAGTCGAGGATTGCAAGTGTGTTGACCTTGAATGTTCAATTAATGGACAGTAATTGTCAACTTATTGGACAGTGCCAGGTAAACCCAATAACTTATTAGATGTTTACAGGCAGGCTGAAAATAAGAGAAAGACAACACATTTGTCAAAGAGACACAGATTTAATTTTAGATTCCCAACAAGTAAAAATCAACACGGATATCGGAAAAATCACTGAAACACTTAAAACGATATTTCCCCTTAGTAGAATTCTCTGCTCCAACTTTAAGATTCACAATTTTTCAAATTCCACCGGCCATTATTATATCGCATCAAAACTTCAATTTGAAAGACATACTTCCATGCTGTATTTAAATTTCGCTGGATCCAGAGGCACGTTAATTCTGAAACTTCTTCACAACGCTTTTTTTTATGTTCATTAATTCTGAATTATTATTTTCGCTTTCATGAATCATTTCATTTCAGGAGATGGGCATATTGGGTTCTTTTGGCTGGCGTTAATAATTTCCTCATCCAAATATTCGAAAACACAATGCTTTTCAGATCAAAATTTGGCTCCATAACTTTCTCAACCTCTATATCCAGAATATAACACTCATTAAGATAATATTCGCAGTACTTTCATTAAAATCCTTAAATTTTGATTGTGCAATGAAAATGCTCTCCCCATCAGAGGACGACATGTTAATGGCTCAGTACTACAGTGTGACTATAAAACCTGCAGTACAAGATTTCTTACCTGACATTCCAATAAGTGAACAAAAGAAACAGACTTCTGTGCAAGACTGGTTATATTGGCAGACTATTCAAAAATAGCTTTATTCATAATTATCATTGTAAATGGGTTTACCTGAGTCTGTCCATTCTGTAATGTTTTATGTAGGATATAAGCCTCAAACTGTCCATTCTGTGAGAGAAAGAACTGATCTCGGACCTACGGGCCTCGATCCACAATGTCTCAACTTTTGACATTTATTCAATATATTATTTTTTTGAAATATTTTTTTTTTTTTTAGACCTTTATGCCCCAAGTAACATAACATACAAAGCAGGCCTCTTTAGAACGTAACTGTGGGTTCCTAATCATATAAAGCAATGGATTAAATTACAAGCGATTCCATGCTTTGGAAAGAGAAATAAACCTTGCAGAAGCATGTGGCTCGTTTCTTCCTTCACTAACTTCGTATGATCTTTAATAGTTATCAAATTCCCAAGAGAGAGAGAGAGAGTATTAACGCAAGGTGACTGTGGGATGACGTCCTTGAAATTTGATTCAAGACATCTGCCGTGAGATTGACAAGAGGCCCATGGGCCACATCGCTCACCTGAGTCACCTTGGCTCATATTTAAAGATTTTTCCTATATATTTGCATGTAAAACTTTGATCCCTATTGTGGCCCCATCCTACCCCGGGGGCCATGATTTTAACAAACATAAATCTGCACTATGTCAGGAAGCTTTCATGTAAATCTCAACTTTTCTGGCTCAGTGGTTCTTGAGAAGATTTTTAAAGATATTCCCTATATATTTGTATGTAAAACTTTGATACCCCATTGTGGCTCCATCCAACCCCTGGGGACCATGATTTTAACAAATTTAAATCTGCACTATGTCAGAAAGGTTTCATGTAAATCTCAGCTTTCCTGGCTCAGTGGTTCTTGAGAAGAAGATTTTCCCTATATATTTGTATGTAAAACTTTGATTCCCAATTGTGGCCCCATCCAATCCCCGGGGGCCATGATTTGTACAAACTTAAATTTGCATTATGTTAAGAAGCTTTCATGTAAATCTCAGCTTTTCTGACTCAGTGATTCTTGAGAAGATTTTCCCTATATATTTGTATGTAAAACTTTGATCCCCTATTGTGGCCCTATCCAATCCCCGGGGGCCATGATTTTAAGAAACTTGAATCTGCACTATGTCAGGAAGCTTTCTTGTAAATCTCGGCTTTTCTGGCTCAGTGATTCTTCAGAAGAAGATTTTTCCTCTATATTTGTATGTAAAACTTTGATCCCCTATTGTGGCCTCATCCAACCCCCGGGGGCTATGATTCTACCCAATTTTAATCTGCACTATGTCAGGAAGCTTACATGTAAATGTAAGCTTTTCTGGCCCAGTGGTTCTTGAGAAGAATATTTTTAAATGACCTCACCCTATCTTTGCATTTTTGTGATTATCTCCCCTCTGAAGGGGACATGGCCCTTCATTTGAACAAACTTGAAAGCCCTTCAACCAAGGGTGCTTTTATTTAAGTTTGGTTGAAATTGGCCAAGTGGGTCTGGAGAAGAAGTCGAAAATGTAAAAAGTTTACAGACAGACAGACGGACAACAGGCGGTCAGAAAAGCTCGCTTGAGGTTTCAGCTCAGGTGAGCTAAAAATGGCATTAAAAGACGTACATGCACTATCACCATACATCCAGTTATGATGGCCTTACGGTTTTTCGTAGCGGTGAGCTTTGAAACAGTTATCGCTGACTTCAGTCAATCAAGCATATCAAGAATTGTACGAGATGTGTCGGCATCCTCGGTAAATCAGTCCAAGATATATAAAATGTATGCCGATAAGACTGAAATTACAAACATCATATTTGATTTCTCAAAAATCTGTGGATTTCCCAATGTTGCCGGCAATATACATGTAGATGATTCCGTCTTAAAGCTGACATGAGTTAATAAATATAGAAGTCTCTGTGTCCGCCATATTTCTCAGCTTATCTGGCATGTTCTATTGTTATATGTATCAGGGTTCGCATGGTATATAAGGGGATGAGTTTGGATACACTTCACTTCACATCAGTGATTCCGATTTACCTGTGCCGGTAGCTTCGACAGTTAACACGGACATCTCCGATACTAAGGTCTATGACATCACAAAGCATTTTAGAACACCAAGCAGTGCTCATAATTACAATAAAAATATCGTACAGTAGCAAATCATTCTAAATAATTTTAGAATGACTTATTTTTTACGTGAATGTACGTACAGTTGCAGTAAACATGTCAAAATTATAAAACAAAAAATCCCGCGGAGAAATATTTTATCTATTATCTATTGATAGAATGGTATAAGCAAAGGGCATACAATTCATACCATTTACACTTACTTCAAGCAAAATGCAAATACATAAATATTACTATAACTTATGCACATGACGTGTATGCTCGCCATGAAAACGCATAGAATGCAGACGACTATTTACCTGGGTCTACTCGTAATATCTGTGTCATGTGATGAGTGTATATGTTGTTTAATCTAAGGCAGCTCATGTTGTGAATGTAAGCATCAATGTCAGGTTGTTTAATCCGGAATTGTGTTCTGGACTTTAACAGGCATCATTCTAAATTTACTGCAGCATTACTTCCCTTTTCCTTTCTGCAGCATTCGAGAAGGTCGGTAAATGTTTAGAGCGGAGAAATTTGAAATACCCACCCAACCCGCCCTTTTCATTGATTAAGTTCGTTTTTCTGCTGTTTAGATTTTACGTTTCAGATTACGCTTACTGTCAGCTTCCTGGGATCTTCCATACTTGCACGACTCGAGTGATTTACGAATGCTTGTGATTGACTACGAGTCGGAGATCCGTAAGGACTCGTATGAAAAATCCGCGAGTGTGAAGGTGGTATTAATCGACAAATATCTCTCATCGGGTACGGAAAGGGGTAGATTGAGTTTCAAGCCTTGTTATATATTATGAATAGGTGGGATAAGACATTTTTAAAACGTCGATAAATTAGTGTTCTGCGGTAATGACACATGTAGTTAAGCTTCCTGAAACATGAAAAAATGTAAAAAGAGACACCATAGATAGGAGAGAAATATTAATTCGTGGTTCTAATTTCTAGTGCAATATCCTTGACCCAGGCCCCTATGTATAGCTTGTTTCGATCCCTCATATATAGTAAATGGAATCTGAATTGAGTAATCATTTGTCTTAATGGTCTTATTTTCAAATTACAAACTTATGGTATATCTGGTAGTCTTTTACATTGGTTCAAAAGCTACTTATGTCACAGATCATAAAAAGTAATGTATAAGGACATTTTATCGTCAAAACTTGATATATTTGCTAGTGTACCCCAAGGTTCTGTTTTAGGACCTTGACTATTTTTTATTGATGTTAATGATGTTGCTGTAAATATGCTATGAATGTGTAGATTATTTGCTGATGACAACTCACTCCAGCAGTCCTCATATAATATCCTAGAAATTGAATACAAGCTTAATTATGATTTACATATACTAATTTTTCCAAGGTGATAGATTGGAGTGTGTTCCAGTCCATCGTCATTTAGGCTTATTATTGTCACATAACCTCAGTTGGTCTTTATACATTGATTCCATAGTTGATAAATCTTTTTAAAAATTAGGGATTTTAAAAAAGCTTAAGTTCAAAATTGGTAGAAAGCATCTGTCAAAATTGTATATAGCTTTTATTAGACCTACTCTTGAATATGCTTCAATTGTTTGGGATGGCTGTTCTGTTCACGATACTGATAAGCTTGAAAAAGTACAATTATGTGCAGCTAGAATTGTTACTGGTCTTCCTATTTTTGCATCTAGAGAATCTCTTTATTTAAAAACAGGCTGGCAAACTTTACAAAGTAGACGTTATATTGCAAAAATGACTACCATGTTTAAAATTTGCAATGGTAGCGCCCCTGATTATCTAAATGAAATTATTCCACATAAACATGAAAATATATCCCTTTATAATACTAGAAACAATGATAAGTTTTACATTCCAAAATGTAGATTAGAGTTATTCAAAAAATCATTTGTACCTGACTCTGTAAAACAGTGGAATTTATTAAATGTAGAAGCCAGAGAAGCCATCTCAATCAATTCATTCCGCAAAAATATAACAGACATTACAAGACCACCATCATATTACTCTTTTGGAAAACGATATATCATTCATATGTCGATTTGATATATCCCTGTGAGCTCGAAATAAAGGACACCACAGAGTCGTCCACTTCTGCTTCATACTTAGATATTTCATTGAAAGTAGACATTAACGGCAAACTGACAACTCAACTGTATGACAAACGGGATGATTTCAGCTTCTCCATCGTCAACTTCCCATATTTGTGTAGCAATATTCCATTATCACCTGCATATGGTGTTTATATATCTCAACTGATTCGATATGCAAGAGCTTGTTCTGCGTATAGTCAGTTTTTAAATCGAGGTAAGCTACTGACAAACAAGTTGATGGTACAGGGATTTCAACAGTCTCGATTGAAGTCAGCATTTCGCAAATTCTATGGTCGTTATAACGATCTACTTCGTCCGTACAACCTCGCATTGGGTCAAATGCTGTCTGACGTGTTTCATACCGATTGTTAAGCCGTTCTTGGCACACTGATTTTGACTGCGGATAACTCCGTTTACCTGATCAGGATATAGGGCTCACGGCGGGTGTGACCGGTCAACAGGGGGTGCTTACTCCTCCTATGCACCCGATCCCACCTCTGGTGTGTCCAGGGGTCCGTGTTTGCCCAACTATCTATTTTGTATTGCTTATAGGAGTTATGAGATTGGTCACTGTTCGTTATCTTCACCTTGCATCAACATTATTCATACAAAGCTAAGATACAACTGTATACTTAATTATGATCTTTATAAACGAAATATTACAAATTCTCCGTTTTGAACATGTGGAAATATTAATGAAGATGTATACCATCTCTTTTTTGCTTGTAAAAATTACTCCAGGGCTAGAAATAATCTTTTTAATCGCCTTTTCATGCTTGACTTGGTTAACATTGATACAAAATTTTTATTATGCGGTAATGTCAATTTACCTCTGCAAACTAATATAACTATTTTTTTTCAGTTGTTCATAAATTTATAGAAGAAACTTGTAGATTCGTTTAATCATTGTACATTTTACCTGTTAATTATTACCTTGCATGACATATTGTAATATTTTAGGAGAGGGACTTGTAAGTTGTCAGAACTTGTTCCCAATCCTTTTGATTTCATCAATAAAATAAGTTCAAAACAAATCATTTGTGATACTCTGGTAGCTGATAAAGTTGCCTTGTGGGTACAGTGAATCCTGTATTATAATGAAACCCTTTGACATATAATGGCTTGCAAAATATGTATTTATTTTGAATCTTTATTTTATCATTACACCATAGGGGTTCAAACAAAATATGAAAATCTTTCATCTCAAAACTTTTCAAAAATTCTGCAAAGTAAACTAGAGACAATATCTTAATCAAAATTATACATGTACATCACAAAATCCAATCGATAGTCAATAATCATTGCCACGAGATTCACTGGTCCAACAACGCCGTCCAATGTCACACTCCTAGTAAGTTCCCTTGTAATGAACAGACGTCGCTTTTCATGGCTATGACGCTGTAAAAGAAACAAGAGACCCACAGGCCTTATCGGTCACCTGAATACTAGGGAAAAAGTATCACTTCTTCCATTGGCTATGAAATCTAGAAAAAATTTCTGTTCTGAATATATAAGCTAAATTCTAATGTTCAGCAACAGGAAAACCAAGATGTGTTCTTAAAACTTCACTGCCTTCAAAAGTGCATACACTGATGAAAGGCTTTAAATAATGGGTGTATTAACATTAAAATATCAAAAGATATGACGAATTTGGACTCATCCTAATGTCATAACCCTGGGTTATGAAATTCAGCATTTTTTGTATATCCTTTTCTGCTATTCCTAAGTATGCATTTAGATTTTATACCGTATCAGCAAACTTACACATACATACTATATACTAAGTTTGGCACCACCCTGGGATCAGAACCCTTACTCTGGAGAAAATCAAATTACAATTTTGGTAAAAGACTACCTGCTCTATCCATTTAGCACTATATACCAAGTTTGGCCCCGCCCTGGGGTCATAACCCCTACCCTGGGGATCATGAAATTTACAATTTATGTCCCCCTTCTTCCAAAGATGCTTCATACCAATTTGAAAAGAAATGGATTGATAGTTATCAAAAAGAAGTTAAAAATGTCTATTGTTCACACATTTAATAACTGACCATTTTTTGCCCCACCTTGATACCAAAACCCCTACCCCTGGGATAATCAAATTTACAATTTTGGTAAAGGACTACCTACTCTTTCTAAATATCTATTTACTTTCAATTTAGTATCAATGGCACTAAAGAAGATGTTGTTTAAGTGTTTTACACATAAACACTATATACCAAGTTTGGCCCTGCCCTGGGGTCAGAACCCCTACCACGGGGATCATGAAATTTACAATTTTGGTAGAGGCCTTCCTGTTCTACATCACTATGCATTTAGTTTTTCTTACATATGTGTGGTTCTTGAGAAGATGTTTGAAAATTGGTCAATTTTGGGCAGTTTTTGTCCCGCCCCTAAGGCCCCAGGGGTGCTGGAGTCCTGAAATTTACAATTTATGTCCCCCTGTCCAAATGATGCTTCATACTAAATTTGAAAAGAATTGGACTTGTAGTTATTAAGAAGAAGTTAAAAATGTTCAATTGTTAACGCACGACGACGGACGACAACCAATTTCAATAGGTCACCTGAGTTTACTCAGGTGACCTAAAAACGCAAGCCGAAACAAAAGAATTTACAATTATCGCTCTGTCCAACGGTCACACCGTATATATATTAAGATCTGTCGTTCGTACTAAAAAAAAAAGAGGGTGTTTGTACAATTACTTATTTGAGTTGTCGTTCTTTTCCTAACCATCTGTATGCATGAAATTACACGGTTTATCCATTATGTGATAAACCGGCATTGTTTCGGGACCAAAGTTTTAAATAATAAGCAAATAACAGGAAAGAGACAACAGACAGACTAACTGATACCGATTAATATATATATACACGATCGAAAAGAACATAGTTTGTCCATCTAATGGTTAGCTACCGATATACAGAGTAGCCCCCTGTTTCACTGGGTAGTTCCGGTTCACTTGGCAACGTCATAAGTAAAGAAGTGAGTGTATGACGAAACGTCTTGATTCGATCGATGGAAACAAGTAAATAAGGTGATAAAAGGTTTTTGTTTATTAAGAATTTAAGATTAAAGTTGATGTAATATTTAGACAAGCTTAAAAGGAATGAAATGTAGTTTGTAAACAAAATTTTGGTCTATGCTCGGCACTTATTGCCATTGTGCAGGGGGGGGGGATCTTTATCGTGCCACACCTGCTGTGACACGGGACCTCGATTTTTGCGGTCTTATCCGAAAGACCGTCCCATTAAGTCGCCTCTTAGGACAAGCAAGGGGTACTGAGGACCTATTCTAACTCAGAGTCCAACGGGACATCAATAGTTTGCCCTTTCCAAGGGTATACGGATTAGAATAAGTCCTCAGTAGCCCTTGCTTGTCATAAAAGGCGATTAAATGGGGCGGTCCTTCGGATGAGACGGTAAAAACCGAGGCCCCGTGTCACTAAAACTTCCTTAGAATTTTTTAGAATCCACATTTGATTTACACTTTGAAGTTTCTCCTTCACAGCTGTTAATATTTTCGTGAGGAGCACATATAGGGGCTTGTTGGAACATTTACTGGATCCAGCATACGATGTCTCAGTCTTATTGAGTAAATCACGTGATAGGTAGTACTCGTTTGGGGCCAGAATTCCTTCAACACATAACCGGATGCATTGATACCTTGAAACTAGCAAGACAAACAGCAAAATTTGGTGTCCAAAGTGCTGGAAAAAGAATATGTTGCATCTGATGCAAGTGCCGATGTCAGGAGTCTCCATGAACTTTTGAGTAAGCTGGCCTTTTTTGAAAAAGATGTATTTCCATTCAATGTAACAGTTCTATCGCAGTCTATCACACCTTTGATTAAAAGATCGCATATCTCCAGACCAGTCGCTCGTAAACTAGCACAAAGTGGACTATCTCAGAAACATTTGAAGTGAGCTTTCAATAGGGGTAGTGAAGATGGAGTGGAAGTTGTGCTGTTGGATTTACTGAAGGGACTGTAAGTTTTTTCTTAACCAAAAAAAAGAATAATGTAAATTCATTCCTTCCGTAGCACTGAAACTGGAGGGAATTATAGGTTTCATTAATGTGTTTGTCCATCATTGTGTCAGTCTGCCCCTCTATGTTTATGCATTCATTGAACAGATGAAGTTTGGTATTTTGTAATATTGGCAATATGCCCATTAATGTTATGAAAGCGAGATAAAGCGCGTGTGAGTGAGAGAGCCAGTCAGTCAGTCCACATGACCATGAATTTGAGTGAATAAATGATTCTATAGTCATCATTTCAATACATAAACATGTTTCCCTTATTATATGTATTGTACATGACTTTAAGTGTAAAAGGTCAAACTTTCAAAGCATAATTCAACAATATTATTGATATCACTGTCAAATCAACCTCAAAAGCAGTTAAACCACCATATTAATATGTCCAAAGGATTATATGCTAGAAGGTTGAAAAATTCCCTGACTAAGTGGAATCACTCGTCACGAATATTGATTGATTGCTGTTTTCCGTCACACTCAACAATTTTTAGTTATCTGGTGGCGCCCATTTTTTATTGGTGGAAGAAAGAACCAGACACAATGTACCTGGGAAGAGGTCACCGACCTTCCGAAAGCAAACTGGGAAACTTTCTCACTTGCCAGCGCGAGCGGGATTCGAACCCGTGCCGACAGAGGTGAGAAGCAGTGTGATTTTAAGCGCGATGCTCTAACCACTCGGCCACAGAGCCCCTAAAATATTCAAGTGGCCATATTAATACATAACTTCAAGGACGCCTACCTCAAAATCAAGGTTACCTTCATATTTCTACAGGAAGTTAAGTATAGAATAGCGTTTAATTCCAATGTTTGCAAAAAAACTGACAGGATTTTGACTAGTGCTTCATTTAGTCTCTGGACTATCTTGATTTTGAGTACCAATTTTCACTGTGTTTGGAAATACCACATCGGAAGTAATACTACAGAACCATAGCAAATATGAAGAAGACATTACACAATACATCGTCAGGTAAAAGTCTACGAAATAGTGGGAAAACATATGAAGCAAGCAGCTCATCACCAAAGAGAGACGTATGACACCCATCGACACCATGAGGAGGGAAAGCTCTGTTGGTACCTCAATGAGACTGGAAAGGAGGGTATATGCCCTAAACTTCAGTCAACATCATATCGGTCCTTTCATGATCACGTGGAAATTTAAATATTTGATATTTATCTTCTTTTTTTTTTTTTTTTTTTTTTTTTTATAAATCAGAACTATTTTCGTATTGTTCACCACAATAAACTGAAGAAATACGAAGGTGACCAGAAACCAGAATGGGCCAAGAAGCTACCGAAGAAATTAAAGATACCCTGTAGATTTTAATATGTTGATGATATTATACAGCCTCCTCAACTTAGTTTTAAAATACATTGGGAATAGAGCTAGGATTTTTATGTTTGTGGGGTGGCACTTCAGAAATTGTTTTCTGAACTTTATGAATGAGTTGATACAGATGGCTGAGTTGGAGAGAGTAAAACATCGGAGAGGAAGAGCTTACCAATGTCTGCTTTGTGATCAGTACAAAGGAGAGGGGAGACAGATCATTGATGTGTTCGATGTAGGAGACCCTAAATGTTCATTAAATCGTTTTAAGAAGTACAAACGACACAGACCCACAGAAATGTTGTTTTTCATCGGTCCATTACACAGAAACCCACTGTAAGGTACAAAAAAGCAGCCCATGGGGAAAGTGTGCTTGGAAAACTTGTCAGCAACATGACAAATGCAGGTTAGAAGTGAAACATATAACCATAATCAAACACTGCCATCCTTGTTTCTTGATTAATAATTTTGTGACTCCTTTTTATTTTAAGCCGGCATCATGAACAAGCTTCTCACAAACCAAAGCATCTGGAAAGACAACAGTAACAGACTTACTGGGGGGGGGGGATTTGACCCAACTAAGGCCAATTACAACTACAGCCCAACACCTTTCAAACAGCAGAAAGAAATTGTTTACAGCCCTTTCTAATGTTACTTCATCAAGCAGTACCACATTCCCACATGAAGAACAGCTAACCTCCCTGGACGATGACGAGTTTCTCAGCCAAGCAGTTCAGTTAATTCAACCTTCCACAGCCTCTGGACCACATGATTAATCACCCCATGACTGTGACCACAACACCCAGGCTTTAACATGTTCAAAATGCTAACATTAATGGAAACAACCATTAATGTAAATCCACTGAAGGAATAAAGTCAAAATGTTGTTGCCATTTGTAAAGTTCATTATGTCTGGTTTCTTCTCAATCTTTGAAAAAGTGCTGTTTAAATTCTATCAACTTGTTGTGTTTTGGTATACAATATCTCTGACATTGATCTCGGAGCCTATCACAGGTCCGAGATCAATATTAAGAGCGAGATTTTCTATGTATATACGATATAGACGTATATTGACTCTCATATTACGGAGACTTCTATCAGAAATACTCGCACGAATGAGCTGGCTTATAAGTATATAAAGCAACTGCTTTGTGAGTTCATTCAGTCAGACCGGTGGCCAAAAATATTTCCAAGGCTTTATACAAACGTAATCATAACAAAGTTATTTCTCTAAAATATTTCCAAGGCTTACATACAAACGTGATCCTAACAAAGTTATCTCTCTTTCACTACAGGAAGGTTTGGCATTATGGCTGTTCTGCACCAGACTCTTTAACTAAGATTGTGTATAAAGAGAAATGCAAAAAGAAAGCTTACATTTCAGACATCAATCACAGCTACAATGTAAGTGTTTATATATGTCTCACTAGCGTCCGTTACATAATGTGATAACTATGTAATGTATCTTATTGTTACATTTAAATGCTGATGGCCTGTACTGCCCAAAAGTTGTACTCATTGAGTAAACTACTTCGAAAAATACAGGATAACGAAAGGCAAGTCTACCTGGAACACATTTTTTTCAAACTCCTTTTACGATACAGGATGGACTCAAAATTCGTTCAAAGTTAGAACATGGGGCTATATTAAGATTAGGGGGCTATTAAAACGTGTGGCTAAGTATTCCTGGATGCATTTCATACTTTCAATCAGAGAAAGTTCGTATATGCTGTTACTTTTGGCTTATGATTATCTTTTTATCTCTCCTAAAATAGCTAAAGCGTTTCCTCGTCGCTATAAATATGATTTAGTACCATATACAACTGTATGCACTTTCTTTGCTTTTTTCGTATATGAATAATGTAATAATTATATTTAAAAGGTTCCGAAATTACGATCACAGCTCTTGAAAGTTATTTTGTGTGAAACGGGCCACGTAATCTTTGAAAACGAATTTCGAAGTAAATCAAAATGCTTCATTATGTTTCTTCTCGTTTACAGGAAGTAATCTCTCACGATTTCTTAAAATCATTTTAAGAGGAAGGAATCGCAGTGTTATTAACACTTAAAACAGTATGCTCAGTGGCAAAACATTTTACTTTTCTTCTGTTACATGAATTTATAAATTTCCATTCTCAAAAGTTAAAAGGACATTAATTAGCTGTCATTTTGTCACCAAAATTTTATTCCATTAAAAATTGCCCCATCTTATATATTTCAGTATTAATACCAGTATTTAATGATGTCAAACACTCTTTACCCTCAAAAGTAAACGGGCACATGAATTTGTGATTTTGGTGATGAAATAATTAATTCTTCCTTAAATATTTCTTTACACTAAAAGTGGTTATCTCACGCAGTTCTATTAGGTTTCTCTTCTTTATGTACAAAAGAAATGTTTTATTAGTCATTAATATGTATCCCCATGCCATTGAGATATTTTTTTTAATGGCTGTCATCACTTTCACAGCTAATGCCCCTTTAAGAAAATGAAACTGTATATGATAATGGCTTTATTTAGCCAGAGAATTGACAGTGGCGTGGTTGTAATTTGGTTAGTGCAACAGGCACAGTATATAGTCATTCAGCTGGTAATGTAATGTTGGGAAAATGACCTAGAATAAAAAATACCCATTTCTTGTACGTAAGTGAGTCAGAGAAAACTGAGTTCCGGTGTCCATCGATGCTCGTGTCCGTATTGCAACACTCCGGATATGAACGAATTAATTTGAAACACCTACATTGCAAATAAAGCAATTTTGAAATTTACATCTGAAGATAACGAAATGTCCAGCTAAGACGCTTAAAGTGCATCTGTGTCATTCTGTTCGATAAAAAGTACAACGAACCGTGATAATTTGTATTTACAGTCCTTATCTATACATAAATTTGTTTCTAGTCATTCATTTCTCGTGCACTTTCCAGTTTATCGTTATTAAGATCTAGAAACTGACTCGAGATTGGATAACTTACCGATATAATACAATATATAAATCTCAGCCTTCATGTAAATATAAAAAAATATTATAAACACAAAGTATCACCATCATTAACGTGCGAGAGCAAATTAATTTTTATGAAAGTTATACAGTTATCTAACACATAATTAATTGTTTTGTACCGGAATATATACTAATGTATATTTTAATCGTGATTGAATAAACGAGAAATTGTTTGGTTTTAGCCAGTACAGACCTACACGTACAATTATTTACGTTTAATCCGGTAACCACTATGGACCTTTGGCATTGTTATACTTTCTATTTTCAGGTCGTCCGTTTAGTTTAATAACTCATACATATTTTAAGGTTGAAAATAGTCTGCAATATATTTCTGGTGATTATTAAGAAGGATCTGGAGCGTCGTCCATTGCATCACGCGTGTTTTACTTACAGTGATACCAAAAACCTCGTACGTGAAACGCATGTGTACCATACGTGTAAAGTTAGTCATGAGCGAGATTATAATTTAGTTCCTTATGTGACACGCAGTAATCTGATATTAGTATGCGATTGTGTAACTTATTTCTTGGTAATCGCATGCATGTGTATTCAACAGTTTATTAAAAAACACAATTTTTGGGACACTTCGAATTTTTGTCCCGAAGAATATCATTAAAATAAAATAAAAACAAATGCTTGCCCATTTGTTCCCCTCATCTTGGAATCGCCAAGAAAATTGTTGCGGCGATTTTACATATATTAAATTTCAGCATGGCTCCATATTTCTTCCCCGTAAAACAGAATATATCATCATTAATATATACATTTGAGCAAAAACCATGAAGTGGAGTTCCAAGGCAAATTATGCAAAAAGCGTTAGCACAAATAAATGAAAGGAAATAGTTGTTTGGACTTTCTCGCATCTGGTTACTTCATTTTGGTAAATGTTGGCGGACGACAATTCCCTGATTGATACCATGGGTTATAACACCCTTACATACATAAGCACATGCACACGTGCGACAGAAGTGAATCATTCACCGTCGATATATTTGTTAAAATTATGTGGATATCTATATATCTGTTGAAATCAACAGTGAAGTCTAAAGCTTTAGATACAGAAAAGATACTCCCATCAAGGGGCAATTCTGGTGATAATTGTCTAAAACGGGACTCGTGATATAATAGAAGTTGCATGGATTTACCATCTCTTCAGTAGGTGTAAAACTAGGTAAACAATTTATTTTAAGCAATAGAGGATGATAAAGATTCTGAATCAGTATCATTGCAGCATAAACTTGATAAGTAAGGGCAACTATTGATAGATCTGTTAAATCAGAGGACTTTAACAGACGTCTGAATTGATTTATTTCTGCAACAATTGAAAGACTGTTTTGCACAGGTTTTCAATTACGCATTCGCGTTATGTCGTTCATCGTTTTCGGGTGTTGCTAAACCGAGGTATGGAAAACGGAACGGAACAGAAAATGTTATATAAAAGGTGAAGATAACGAACAGTGATCAATCTCATAACTCCTATAAGCAATACAAAATATAGAGTTGGGCAAACACGGACCCCTGGATATACCAGAGGTGGGATCAGGTGCCTAGGTGTAGTAAGCATCCCTTGTTGACCGGTCACACCCGCCGTATGTAATAATATTATGAGGTCAGCATTTTGGGAAATCAAAAGGCTTTTTATGTACAAAGGAAGCAGAAACTACAGAGAGACCGGGAATCGACCGTTTCATAAACTTCATACTAATGCACTAAAAGGTGAAGATAATGAACAGTGATCAATCTCATAACTCCTATAGGGAATATAAAATTAAGAGTTGGGCAAACATGGTCCTCTGGATATACCAGAGGTGGGATCAGGTGCCTAGGTGTAGTAAGCATACCCAGTTGATCTTGATCAGGTAAACGGAGTAATCCGTAATCAACATCAGTGTATAAAGAACGGCCTAACAACTGAGACAGCATTTGACCCAATGACAGGTTGTATTGGCCAACTGGATCATTATAACGACCAGAGAATTCGCGAAATGCTGACTTTAAACGAGACTGTTGAAACACCTTCATCATCAACATGTGTGTCAGTATCCTATGTATTTCAATATCATTAAAAAAAATAGTAAAAGTCATTCATAGGAGACAATTTTAAAAAAAAATTGTTCTTCTTTAATTACTAAACAAGTCATCCAGAAAAAAAAATCGTGTCCCGTGGGGATCCGGGTTAGAATAGGTCCTCAGTACCCTTTACTTGTCGTAGAAGGCGACTAAATGGGGCGGTCCTTTGGACGAGACCGCCAAAACCGAGGTCCCGTGTCACAGCAGGTGTGGCACGATAAAGATCCCTCCCTGCTCAAAGGCCGTAAGAGCCAAGCATAGGCCGAAATATTGCAGGCAGTGGTGACGTCTCCACATGAGTGAAATATTCTCGAGAGGGATGCTAAACAATATACAATCAATCACAAAAAAATAATCGTAAGGTAACAGACGCTACAGATCGTCAAATGTTGCCGTGGTACGCAACGCCCTCCCATGCCTTGGCGTCGATGCTGAGGTCTTTAAGCGTGTCCTTGAACGATCCTCAGGAGATGTGGTTCGTTGATGTAGAATCGATTGAGCTTTTTGGTGTGTCACTCGTAAAGCGGCCATTGTCTAACAGGCGTTCAAAACTTTCGTGAATACGAGGTTCAGTTGTGGTGTACAAATGACAGTCGTCCACGAACAGAAGGTTGCGGACCCTATCTTTTTACGACCTTGCTCTTCGCCTGAAGTGATTTAGGCACCTACCGTCTGTTATGAGATTAATGCACGATTGATTGATTGTACATGTATATTGTTTAACGTCCCTCTCGAGAATATTTCACTCATGTGGAGACGTTAAATTATCTATGCATGCGTCATGGTCGTCATAGAATACGTCCGAGAGCTTGGCTGTAAACGTCATACTGAGCCGTGTTTAGCGACCAGTACTCAGCTTCATACCGTTGGTATAGAAAATATGTCACTACGTTCTGATTGTGATAGAAATTCACTTAATGAATTACAATAGCAAAATGAACATCAATATTTTTAGGAATGCGCAAAATGGCAACCTGGTTTATCAACTACATATTAAGCCCTTTATTTATTCGTAATTTCATAGATGAAGATACGAAAACCATTAACTTTATTTAAAAAAAAAAACAACACCAACACATCAACAACAACAACAAACCGTTAATCCTAAAGCATTTGAAATCAAATTGTACACGTGTATGTCTACATGTAGCGCTCAGAAGATCCATAACTCGCGAAATCAACGTATCTTAAACACCTGATAAGAAATTAATCTCATACTATATACCCCTGTACATCAAACGGACCTTGATTATTGAGATACTATATGATGCCAATGTCATGCAATCCAGTTGAATAAACATTAGGGTTGTGAAGTCAATTAATATAAAACGGTTATTCGCCTGCTTTACCGACCGAGTACTCGTTAGGATTTCGGATTTTACATATTATGGTATACTGTACCTTTGTCCGTCTGTCTGTCCGCAACTTGTAGGCAAAATCCAAAATGAACCGTTAGTTCCAGGATCTTACAACTTGATACATTTGCATCACAATTGGTACCGTATAACTTTTACATTTGATTACCTTGGTGAGAGGAAGATGCCTTTTGTTTTTCAAGGTCAAGGTCGTAGCATCAGTTATTAGGCAGAATACAGATCGTACTAGTGGAGCTAGGATCTTATAACTCGGTCCATTTAATCACCATGATGAGAGGAAGATGCCTATTGTTTTTCAAGGTCAAATGTCAAGGTCGTAGTATTAGTTTCTAGGCAGAATGTAGACCGAACTATTGAAGCTAGGATCTTGCAACTTAGTACATTTAATTACTCTGATGAGAGGAAGATGCCTATTTTTAATCAAAGTCAGGGTTGTAGTATCAGTTAAAGTAGATCTATACTCGGCCTACGTCACAATCAAATTTAAATGCGGAACCACGCTTCCGTTTTCCGAAATGTGATATAAGGATATCCATTTGATTTTTGCATGGCGATACGAGATATGAATATCCGATATCAATTCCTTCCTGGGTGTTCTTATCTTCTTATCAGTCAAATCTTAAGTTGAGATTTTGTAGTGTTTTTGTATGTTTTTTTTTAAAGGGGGAGGAGGAGAGGGAGAGAGAGATAGAGACGATTATAGCTTTAGAAAAAAAAATCGGTTGTAGAACAAACAACATTTTGGAGGATGAGGGTGTGTGTCAATTACATTGTACATGTCCGTGAGGCATTCAGTGTACATTGACTATTCATGTCTGTAAAAGTTTTACTATGACCCGAATGTTCAACATATGGGATTACGGGGCATCAGAAAGTGGGGGAGACAGATGGGAAAGGGGGGAGGCTATACCAATTCAGATTTCCACGAGCATCATGATAATATTTCTTTTGTGAGGATCCGGGTTAGAATAGGTTCCAAATTATCATCATCAAATACATGGTACGCTCGTGTAAAAAAAAAAAAAAAGTTCACATTTCGCTGCTACAATGTTACAGTTATTAAGCTTCAAAGATCAGCTGCAAATAATTTGTTTTATTTCACCGACCGTCATGAATTTGTCATTTTTTCCTCATCCTCTCTCCTTTTTCAAAAGTACTGGGTCGGCATCTATTAGTTCCTTATTGAGATTACATCTACTTACACCGGTGTAAGTGGTGTACGTGTACATGTATATGCATCCAATTTATGTACATGTAAATGATTTCATGACCTGTAGAGATTCATATAAAACTATGTCTTAGGAGTTATGAGATTGATCACAGTTCGTTATCTTCACCTTGCATATATTACACGTATGCATTAATCATATAAGCAAAATCTTCAAAATTCAGTTTGTTGTCTAGGACTGACAAACATACACATACACTTTATGCCAAGCGGGGGAGGCCTATTGTTTCTCAAGATCAAAGTTGTAGTATCACTTAATCGTGTTTTCGTTTTCCAGATCCCCCCCCCCCCCCATTATGAATACAGGTATTATCCTGAAATTTTGACAGAACCTCCCTCTCAGAAATAGTTTTCTTTATATTATTTTTCTTATCATGGATATGCTGAAGGTCTACCGGGCGTATGTTGTACCGTTTGCTTGAAACTTTTATTTCATTTTTTGGCCTCGCATGAGGCATGAAAGTACAAACAGAAACAGACAGGTAATGAATGAATAAAAAGTAACATATGTACAGTACAATTGTCAGGTTGCTAGTGGAAGGAATATCGTTCTTTGAATATTGACATTACAATTCTACAAAATTTGGCTAAACCAGTAAGAGTAAATTTGTCATCACTATTAAATAAATTTGCAAAACTAATATCATTTCTAACTTTGTAAATTGCAGTTAAAAAGCATTTTTCTTTCATTATTGAAAAATTCACAGTTAAATATGTAGTGGAATTCATCCCCAATTTCAATTGCATTACAACATCTAAAATTACTTAAAACTATAAACAAGATCACAAGGAAATAGTGAAAAATATTTCTCTAATTCAAAATCTGTCTTAAAAATTCTGTAGTTGATACACTTAGACGAATCAGAAATATTACATTTCCATTCTGTCATTAATGCATCTTAACACATGGTTTTCACTTTTTTCTTTTTTGTTGTTGATAAAAACACATTCTTTGGGTAAATTGGTCAATTCAATAGTTTACTAGACCATTTTTATCCAAAATATCCCTGATGTGTAGTAACCAGTCCGAGTGGTAAACATCCTCCTTGTGAAGATTGAAAATAATATCATATAACATTCTACTTATCTTTTCTTCTCTCCCCCCCCCCCCTCCCCCAGATACAATTTTTTGCCAGAAGCCAATCATTCTGGCATTTATAAACACTTGTAAAGGTACTCCACCAAACTCACCATATAATACTATTATGAGTAGACTTTTTAACTTTCATTATATATTTACAGAACTCGCAACGACTCAATTACATTGTTATTATTTCCGAACCATAAAGCAAAATTAGATCAACCATTGCATCAAACAATTGCAAAAGAATATCGACAGGTAGACACAATTTTCTAGATTTACGTAACAAGTCTATTTATATGAAAATTATCTTTCCTTGAAAATAAAATGCCAAGTCTACAGTTGTCAATTTCTTATTATTATAAGTGAAATGAATTTATCTGCTTTTTGAGAAAATTGCAACATTTGTTTTAATGCATTACATTGAGCTTCCAAGCTTCACAGTAAAAGTACATGCAAGGCTGCTTGTAATCTAGCAAAGATCACAGTATCATCAGCACATAGCAAGAGATATAATTTGAAGAACACTTCAATGAAAGGCGAAGATAATGAACAGTGATCAATCTCATAACTCCTATAAGCAATACAAAATAGATAGTTGGGCAAACACGGACCACTGGACACACCAGGGGTGGGATCAGGTGCCTAGGAGGAGTAAGCATCCCCTGTCCACCGGTCACACCCGCCGTAAGATTAATCATCCTTATCAAATAATAAATGTGAGATTCTACAAACATCAGTAAGAACATTATATGCATTCGACATGAAATCAGTGAGGTCATTCAAAAATAGTGAAAAAAAAGTAGAGGGGACATATTTCTCCTTGCCTTATTCCAAAATTTCATACCGTCTCTCGCACAATATTTAGCATTTCTATATAGGTTTTGTAATACAGTGAACATTTTTCCATCTACATTACTACGTAGCAGCTTTTGCCATAATAAGACTCTATTTACTGAATCAAATGCTTTTTTGTAGTCAATAAATGCACAATATAGTTTTTGTCCTCTGGCCACATACAAGTCAACTTGGCATTTGCGGTTCTCTTGTTATTGTATTTTTATTAAGATGGAGACGTCACCATTAATTGCCGGTGAAGGGTTGCAAAATTTAGACCTATGCTTGGCGCTTTCGACCTTTGAGCATGGAGAGATCTTTATCGTGTCACACCTGCTGTGACACGGGGCCTCGATTTTTGCGGTCTCATCCGAAGAACCGCCCCATTTAATCGCCTTTTACGGCAAGCAAAGGGTACTGAGGACCTATTCTAACCCGGATGCGCGCGGGATGACGTGAAAGAAGAAAAATGCTGATTAAATGAATCAGAAATACGTCATGGATGTGTTTCATTAATATCGTAACAGGATTTCTTTCTTAAACAAAAAAGGCTATTACAAGTGCATCAAACGTGCAGAAAGTTTTAAAAATCACGGATATTGGAACATCAGGCCACATGCTACAAACTTTTAAACCGTTAGTGATAAACTGGTTGTTAATTAATTCTAATGGGTCGTACCAAAGTTTTATTTTTTCTCGCAAGCTACTGACAAACAAGTTGATGGTACTGGGGTTTCAACAGTCTCGATTGAAGTCAGCATTTCGCAACTTCTATGGTCGTTATAACGATATAGTTCGTCAATACAACCTACAATACAATACATACAATCCGTTTACTTGATCAAGATATAGGGCTCATGGCGGCTGTGACCGGTCGACAGGAGATGCTTGCTCCTCCTGGGTATCTGATCCCACCTCTGGTGTGTCCAGGGGTCCGTGTTTGCCCTACTATCTATTTTGCATTGCTTGTAGGAGTTATGGGGTTGGTCGCTGTTCGTTATCTTCTCCTTTTATACTAAATACATGCTGTGCGTATCATTACAAAATTGATTGATTGGTTGTATGTTTAACGTCCATCTCGAGAATTTTTCACTCATGAAGACGTCACCATTGCCGGTGAAGGGCTGCAAAATTTAGGTCTATGTTCGGCGCTTACGGCCTTTGAGCAGGGAGGGATCTTTGCTGTGACAAGGGATCTCGGTTTTTACGGTCTCATCCGAAGGACCGCCCTATTTAATCTCCTATTACGACAAGCAAGGGATACTGAGGACCTATTCTAACCCGGGTCCTCACAGGACTCCTGAAGCTGACTTAATATGAGACATATATGTAGGATACCTCAAAACTTTTGTTAAGGAATTTTGTAAAACTATTTGTAAATGTTTTGATATTGAAACCTATGTTAACCGTAAAAATTTCCTTATGATACCACCTTCATTTTTGCATTATTCTAAAATTTAATGGAAGACAATACCCAAAAATTGACATCCTTCATAAACGTCTATTTATTGGTGCATCTCATGTTTTACTGACCAATTTGTTTGATTAAATAATAGAAAATCCAATGTAAACACGTCAAAATCATACTTTATTTGATGTGTCAGTATCCTATAAAAGAAAAGATAGAAACTATTTAATGAAAGTGAAGATAACGAACAGCGATCAATCTTATAACTCCTACAAGCAATACAAAATAAATAGTTGGGCAAACACGGACCCCTGGACACACCAGAGATGCATAGGAGGAGTAAGCATCTCCTGTCGACCGGTCACACCCGCCGTGAGCCCTGTCTCCTGATCAGGTAAACGGAGTTATACGTAGTAAAAATCAGTGTGCCAAGAACGGCCTAACAATAGTTAAGAAACACGGCAGACAGCATTTGACCCAATGAATGTTGCTACATAAATATGGAAGTTGACGATGGAGAAGCTGAAATCATCCCGTTTGTCATACAGTTGAGTTGTCAGTGTGCCGTCAATGTCTACTTTCAATAAAATATCTAAGTATGAAGCAGAATTGGAATACTCTGTGGTGTCTTTTATTTCGAGCTCGCAGGGATATATCGAATCGACACATGAATGAAAGTTATTAGTGTTAATAGACTAAACGTCGTCGATATATCTAAATGTCGAATTGAAGGTCATAGCAAGAGAATTTTTCTTCTCATGTAGAAGTTTTAGAATAAATTCTGCTTCATATGAATATTGAAACAGGTCATCCAACAAAGGAGCACAATTCATGCCCATGGAAATTCCGACAGACTGTTGGAAGACCTGATCACCAAAGACCACGAAGATATTGTTAATGAGGAACTCCAGCATAATTTTTATTTCAACTTCAGAGTATTTATGCGTGGAAACAGAGTGGTGTTTAACAAAGTAAGTTTTTGGATGACTGATCATTAGATATGAATATTTCGGGTTTTTTTTCTCAATTTTTGTTGAAGAAGCAACTGTCTATGATGTCAAAAAGTCTAGTCATTAATTTATCGTGGGGAATGGTCGTGTATAGTATGGAAAAGTCATAGGTTTTGATGTTATTGATTTGGGAAAAGTTTTGCGATTTCAAGTTTACTAAAAGATTTTTAGAATCCACATTTGATTAACACCACTTCTGGCATATGTAATCGCACAATAAGTTTGGAAGTTTCTCTTTCACAGCTGTTAATATTTTCGTGAGGAGCAAAGATAGGGGCTTGGTAGAGCGCTTACTGGATCCAGCAATATGCCTTTGTTTGTAAGGGGTTTTATGTAGTTTGGGAATCCAATATAGGTACGGTAACTCATATTCTAGCTTGGAAATACGGATGTATATTTAAATTTAGAAATTCATTTCAAAATTAAGGATTATCTCCCTCACGCATAGCTCTTATCCTTCAACGAATTTGACTCCACTTTTGTGGCACACTGTTTTTGTTTTTGCTCTAAAACTTCATTGTTATTTCGGATTTCAAACATTTCGGTTGAGCATCACTGAAGAAACATAATTTGTCGAAATGCTCATCTGGTGTATCAAAATTGGTACCGTATAAGGTTTACATTCATTCGACCCATTGACTGGGATATTAAATCTGTCTAAAACTGATGCATGGTTTTGAAGAATGTCATCTTTTGAAAGGGCAATATAAAATACTTTATCTAATGTTCAAATAGTCCGAAATATCTAACGTTTTCTTGGCTTTTTTGTGATTTTGATACGTACTGTGCCAGGAAAACGTCAGAACCGGTCAATATCTTGGGAACCATTTGCTTGACGGACATTAAACTTGGTACACTGGTACATCTTTAGGAGAAAATGACCCCTAATGATTTTGAGGTCACATGGTCAAGTGTCAAACTGAACATAGGAATATACTGTCCGCCCAATATCTTGAGAACTCTGTGCTTGACAGACATCAAACTTTGTACACTGGTACATCCGTAAAAGTAGATGACCCCTAGTGATTTTGAGGTCACGTTGTCAAAGGTAAAACTGGACATAGGAATATACTGACCGCTCAAAGGTCAGAGAACCCTTTACGTGAAAGACAAACTTGGTATATCTTCAGGATAAGGTGACCTCTAATGATTTTGAAGTTACATGGTCAAGGGTCAAACTGCACATAGGAATATACTGTCCGTTCAATATCTTGAGAACCCTTTGCTCGACAGACATCAAACTTGGTACATCTTTAGGAGAAGATTACTCCTATTGATTTTGAAGTCACATGTTTAAAGGTTAAGGGTCAAACTGGACATTGGGATATACTGTCCACTCAATATCTTGATAACCCTTTGCTTGACAGACATCAAACTTGGTACACTGGTACATCTTCAGGAGAATATGACCCTTAATGATTTTGAGGTCATATGGTCAAAGGTCAATGGTTGAACTGGACATAGTAATATATTGTCTCCTATATTTTAAGAATTATTTGCTTGATTGACACCAAACTCGGTAAACTGATACAGCATAAGGAGTAGATAACCCCTATTGATTTTTAGGTCACATGGTCAATCCACTCTTGACATAGGAAATATTGTCTGTTCAATATTTTGAATTGATGGTACTACTATCAATTAAATGATATGTGTGTATAACCCTTTTCAATTTTGCACCATGGGGACATATGTGTTTAACAAACATCTCTTGTTTCAATTGGTGATACTACTATCAATCAAATGATGCATGTGTTTAACCCTTTTCAATTTTGCACCGGTGGAATATATGTTTTACAACGCCTTGAGATATTAAATTGTTTTTGTAAGCATTTGTATATTGATGAGTTACAGATCGAGTTTGAGTTTTGTTCCAGTTCGTTGATTTTTTATTGAGTTGTGCCTCTTTTATAAAGTATATACTGTATTTATTTTATGGCTGTTAAGACATATAAAGGATTGTTGTTGAGCTCTTCATTACACTAAATTCGTGTAACATACAATATGAATACCACATTCAACATTCGATGGATTTCCTACATTTGACTTTACTGCATTCGTGTCATGCCGACACATCTAGTTTTCTCATTGATAGTCCACAATATATATCATGATCAGTATTTAGATTACACAGATGAAAGGTTTGACAGTCTGAAATTGCGTTATTGGCACCATTTCAATTCTGAAAGGGATCTGGTTTATCTTAAATGTTTCTGTTTCGTGCATGGTCACATTTTGGGAGTTTGCTGTTTTAGAATGGGTTTTTTTTCCCTTTTACAATGTGAGCGACATTTACTTTATATTGTACAATGGTAGTGATTTCTTTTGCGTTCACCAAACCAACTCTTACAGAATTTTAATAGACTTCAGGATAGCTTGAGCAAAGGCAACTCATTTTGTTTTTCCTTGTATGCCATCTCTAGGTGTCTTCTGTGTTTTGAAATGAGATATATTTGTTACATAAGTTTATTTTGGGACGAAAAGAGCAAACAGAAACAAAAAGACTCGCGGAAGACAGAGAAAGAAAATGAAAGTTTAAAATAAGATGCAGATATACATTATTATATCTAAATTGGTACTATATTTCACGTACATCTGACTGATTACCTAGGTCCAGGTTATGTACTTGGTTAGGTATATGTATCTTTGTTAACGGAATTTTACTAAAAGATTATATATATTCTTAATTAAGTATTTAAACCTATGTGTCCTTTCGGTAAATATCGTTCAGATAACTACTTTCATTTTTGAATGAAAGTGAATCAATGGAGTGCATAGTATGATTTTTATGTGTGCCCGAGTTTAACATAAAGCATGTAGCTTTGCCTTTCCTTGTTCGATTTCTTACATTTCAAATAATGTTTTTATACCCCCCGCAACTAAGTTGGGGGAGGGGGGTATACTGGAATCAGGTTGCCCGTCCGTCCGTCTGTATACGTTTCCGGGCTCTAAAGTGTTATCCTTTCCACCTACAGTCACCATATACATATGGACTACCCATGGGACGAAGATGTTCCCTATTGAATTTGGGGTCAAAAGGTCTAGCGCACTCCTAGAGAAGAGACTACTCAAGGTTCTGCCATGCCCTTTCTTTTCTACACTCGGGGAAAGAGGTAATTTATACCTGCATGTATCAACAACACCCTTTTGGAGATTGGGGTAAACGGGGGGTATTCTTAGTGAGCATTGCTCACAGTACCTCTTGTTTTTTTGTTTGTTTGTTTTTTGTTTTTGTTTTTGTTGGTTTTTTCCTTCTTCTTTGCTATGGGAAAGGTTTCTAAACGAAAGTGCTTCGTTACTCCCGTCCACAATTTTATAATCTCAATGGTTAAAGGTCTACTGCATGATACATGCAAAGTGAAGATAACAAACAGTGATCAATCTCATAACTCCTATAAGCAATACAAAATAGATTTGGCAAATTTTATACCATTGTACTGATCAAAATCTAAAACAGATTTCCGTTTATGATAAGGCTTATGAAAATTTGTTTACAGGAAAGACAACATGATTCAAATAAAAACATATCTAAATACATAAATAACATTTTACGAAAATGTTATCATCAGAAAGCTCATATAAAATTAAAGATGCATTCCTTTTATGAAAATCCTAATGAAAATATATGTATACAGGAAAGACGTCATTCAAATAAAGAAATGATTGGTCAACAGGGGATGCTTACTCTTCCTAGGCACCTGTTCCCTTTCTGGTGTGTCCAGGGGAACGTGTTTGCCCTGCTCTTACTTGTGTATTCTGTATGGGATTAATGAGATAGAACATTATTCGTTATCTTCACTTTTCATCAAACATATTATCCTTAAAATGCGTCCAATCAATTTGAAGTAAATTTTCTTGAATGTCTAGCACATCATCTTTACACTCCATGAGATAAAACAACGTTAATTTATTTTTCTCTAAGTCGGCACAAGAATTTCCTTATAGTTCAAAATGAAAGCACATGAAATGATAACAAAAAATATGTAACTCTAGAGTTTTATTCCCCAAACAGTTAAAATAAAGTAGAATGATTTCAGGATTTCCAGAATGCTAGTAGCTTTAAACCTGTCAGAATACATCACAGTGACGATGTATCATAAAATCCGGTCAACGCCATGTTTGTTTGTTAACTTGGGGTTGGATTCTTGTCATAATTCAGACAAAACTGACATCTATTTTCTTCAGTTGTGAAACAAACGGGTTACGGACTGGATCCGCGTTACTCGTTGTTGCGCATGAACTTATATCATTTAACGCCAAATAAGGTGTGGGGAAACTTGAGTTATAGGTAACCAATTTTTTCGGTGGAATCAACGAAGTAGTTAAATATCTCTTTACCCACAATTGAAAACTTGGAAAGTATTGACTTTTTTTCTCCAATAGAACAAAATCATAACAAGAAAATATTTCCCATACTATGCGAATAAGTCAAGTAACACAGAAAATTAGCATATTTTGAACTTCCAACTTCCTATCCCGCCTAGGACCATTTTATTAAATGTCTATCCTTTATCTTTGTGAACAGTTGAGAAAATCACTTTATCTTTCTAATGTGATTTGATACCTATTTTATTTTGTGTCATTATGTACCTGGGTTAGCATATGAAAAGTCTCAAAAATGTAAATACTAGAAATATTTCAGAAAGAACGATTAATGTGCAAAATTCTAGAATTATCAGAGGAAGGTCGGTCGACCTTATAGCTTAACGAATTTGGTCAGTGTTTATAAGTTCTGCGTTGTAGACATACATTGTGATAAATCATTGGTACATGCAGATATAACTAATACCTGCTTTAATAGAATTTTAAATTCCTATGATATTAAAATATTGTGAATTTCAACAAACCTGGAACAAAAACGAGAACCATGACACTCAAAATTCTGTGCGTCAAAAGAATGTCTATATTCTATAGTTGTTGCATACCAAATACCAGATCTCAACACGTCCAATAAATATGAAAAATCGATCCTTATAACAAGTCCATTCGACTGAATTTAATGACGTATCTGCTATAGTGACGTATTCTGTCAGACATCGAATTCAGTGAGTCACTATTTCAGAGAGAGGACGATGATCCTGGATAATTTTAAATGTAATTAAGTTTTTTTCCCCACTTCTTTGTAATTAACAAACTACTTGCATTTAGATAGATCATAGTCAGCTATGAATGCCTTAACTTTTATGGATTTACGCTATTCTAGTTTGGAAAGAAAATCACCTCGTGTATGTCACGTCACTTCCAGTAATTATCGGTTTTAAGTTCATCTAAAGAAAGAAAAAACCGACATCAAATTGAAATGCGCGGCAGATGAAGAAACAACATATTAAAATGCTCGATTGCTGTCAATTCCTCCTCAGCTAGATGTCATTTGCAAGGAAAAGTTAAACACCATATGCTAATTTCACGTAAACAATATCGTTTATACTGCCACTTTAGTCACGATCAAGAGCGAAATGAAATATTAATAATGATGGCTGACGTAGTCTAAATTTATTTCTTATCTCGATGGTTACCAATACATATAATTCTAATAAACCACACTGATTGATATACAATTTCCATTCCATTACCATATGAAAAACAGATCGGTGCGTTCAATTAAGACGAAATCATTCATAATCATTTATTCTCTTTACTATAGTTTTTTTTTTATTCTTTATACTATCTGCAATATATTTTTAATATTTCATACTAGGGTGAGTGATCAGTACAGTGAAAAACCGCTAGATGATATGTTATACACAATTCAGCGATTGGACGTATTGGTTACATACTTAATGTATTACCACGTCCTTAGCGTGTCTATCCACCTCTAAATACACTGTAGTTTACTAAACGCTTGATATTGATAAGTATTTGGTGGAGACAAACAAAGGTATTAAATTCTATCATAAAAATCCTTTTCTTTTTTCCTTTCCATTTTGGTATGAAAGTACTCTTTTGCATAAAGTAACTCAAAAATGTTTGTAATTAAAGAAAAGTAAAGAATATTTCAATAATATTAGAAATTTAATTTGATTATCAACCATACATTTGGATAAATACTGAGGAAATCTTTGATATACCCCTATGGAGACAACAATTTTTCCTATGTGAACCTTTTAAATCCAACCACTGGCCCAAGAATCGTTTTGTCAGTGCACAGTGCACTGCACAGGCGTCTGATTTTCCATTCTGAAATAAAGTGACTTGGTTAGCTTCTGTTGACAGTGATATGATGAAGATAACGATGATAATTACGATGGTTATAAGGTGGAAAATAAATTAGATCTAGTTGCAATTAAAACACCTTTAGGCACTAGACAATCAAGACGAGAGCTGGAGAGAATCTTTAAATTGGAATACTAAAATTAGCTTTGAAATTAAATTTCATTCCTCAACCACGAGTGACACATGTGGTTGAACTCGTTTTGTTTGAATTTCTCATTTTTTTATTTTTTATTTTTTTTTTTTTTATATAATATAATGATTAAAAGTTTTCTTTTTTCGTTTTATGTGATGGTTGGTAGATAATGCCTAAAGATCGTCAGACGTCATTTCAAACGCCGTGTTAAGACAAAGAAGATTTTTCGTATTGCAAATTTAATATCTTGTGAAGTTGAAAACTTCAATATGATATTTCTGATGAAATTAGAATTAGAAGGAGCACACAATGAATAGTTTATACTAGCTTACTTTTCCTTCGCTACATGTATTATAAAATAGACGAACATCACTGTTGCAAAACACTTTTAGAAATTATATTTCAAACTACCCCCTGTAATGATATAATAAAGATATAAAAATATAATGTTGGAATAAGGGAATCGCAAGATTTAAAAGAAATAATGTACCTGAAATATTATTTGTATACGCGATAACTCTCAGCACCCTTCATTGGCTCGACTAGTGAACGAAATAGCCTTCCACTTAAAACACGAAACTTATGTGTGTAATATGAAAATCTGCCATTATTTAACGGATATATTTACTAACAGAGAGTTTTGTACATGAATAAATAAATATTTATTACATTAACATAATTAATAACTTACAGTGATCAAAGGTTGCTGAATTCGTGATAAAATTGACAACAATACTTGGCTAATGTACAAGACACGACGATGTAATCACATGCAAATATTTTAAACCAAGTGATCATTAAAAAACTTAAAGAACATAAGACAATGGATCTCTCGTTTAAGGATTCATAATGCACCATTACTTTTGTGGTTCAATTTGCATTTTTATTAGCCTGTCAGTGGGTAAAAAATCCTGAAGTTGTTATGACTTTTCATTAATTAATTCAAATTATGTGATATACTGAGTATTCTTATCGTGCCAGTGAAAGCAGCGGATTTGTTTTAGCTTCGAGACGTCATTCAAATATTAAACTTATCGTACAAAATTGGAAGACCTGCGTATTTTATGTTGCACCTCTTCCTCAATTTGTCACAAAAGATAAACCACTGTAGACGAATTTTCTTTCACATAAATTGCATGTTTCTACTAAAGATGTCATTATTGGAAATAAATGATTTCGTTGTATGTTCATTAAACCAATTTTAAAAAAACAAACAGTTGATTTAATGTTATATAGTTCGAATCATACATGCAAACTGAATACAATAGTCATTATCTATAACTGCTTAACTTTTTATACGCCCGTCATTATGTTATGGCGCTGTCCGTGCGTCTGTCCGGCTGGCTGGCTGTCCGTCCGTCCTGGGTCATGTTTTCCGGACTTTTTTCCGTAACAGATGCATATTCAACTTTGAAATTTGGTCACAATATCTCCCTCAAGAATTGTAAGAGCGAGTTTGCATTTCAGCTGGATTGGTCCATCCGTGACCTACTTTAGGGCTATAAGTAGGTCAAACAGTTTTTCGGACTTTTTTTCCTTACAGATACAGATATTTCCCTGAAATTTACACATAAGCTTCCTTTCAGAGGAATACAAGTTCAGATTGCATTTCAGCTGGATTGGTTCGTCCGTCCGTGACCTACATGAGGACTAAAAGTAGGTTAAACAGTTTTCCGGACTTTTTTCATTAAGGATACAGATATTGCCCTGAAATTTGGTCAAAGGCTTCCTCTTGGAGGAATACAAGTTCAGTTTGCATTTCAGCTGGATCGGTCCATCCATGACCTACTTTTCAGCTAAAAATAGGTCAAACAGTTTTCCAGGCTTTTTTCATACAGATACAAATATTGCCCTAATATTTAGTGATAGGCTTCCTCTCGAAGGAATACAAGTTCGGTTTGCATTTCAGCTGGATTGGTCCATCCTTGATCTACTATTTGGAAAAATAGGTCAGACAGTTTTCCGGGCTTTTTTTCATTATGGATACAGATATTGCCCTGATATTTAGTCAAAGGCTTCCTCTCAGAGGAATACAAGTTCAGTTTGCATTTCAACTGGATTGGTCCATCCTTGACCTACTTTTGGACTAAAAATTGGTCAGACAGTTTTCCAGGCTTTTTTTCATTATGGATACTGATTTTACCCTGATATTTAGTCAAAGGCTTCCTCTCAGAGGAATACAAGTTCAGTTAACATTTCAGCTGGATTGGTCCATCATTGACCTACTTTTGGACTAAAAATAGGTAAGAGTTTTCCGGGCTTTTTTTCATTATGAATACAGATATTGGCCTGATATTTAGTCAGAGGCTTCCTCTCGGAGGAAGACAAGTGCAGTTAACATTTCAGCTGGATTGGTGCACAATGACCTACAGTACTTTAGGGGTAGAAGTAGGTCAAACAGTTTCCAGATTTTCTTTGGTATGGTTACAGGTATTGCTCTGAAATTTGGTCACAACCTCCCTTTCAGAGAAATACATAATCGGTTCACATTTCAACTTACAAAAATGTCATTTGTGCACCATGACCTACTTTAGGGCTAAAAGTAGATCAAATGGTTTTCTGGACTTTTTATCATCATAGATGATATTGCACAGACATTTTGTCACAACCTCACTCTCAGAGAAATACATAATCAGGTCAGATGGATTGGTGCACCATGACCCACTATAAGGCTTTTCTATTCAGAATGTGTGTTGTATCAATTCAGAGTGCACATTATGCTTCTAGGTTGAATTTCACTGTCCAACGGGCGTATATTGTACCGTTTGCGGTACTCTTGTTCGCATATATGGTAGCCAACCTTTTTTTAACGCCGCGGTGGCATATAGATTAGAACGTTCGTCCTGCATACGGAAGGCCGGGGTTTGAATCCCGGCAGCGACAGACCTAAGTCGTTAAACAGGAAGTGACAGTTCCATCGCCAAACGCTCGGCATCAGGTGTGAATGTCACGGGTCCTCGGAGATGACCTTAAAAACGGATGGCCCGTGTCACAGTAGGTGTGGCATGCTAAAGAACCCTCACTGCTCAAAGGCCGTAAGCGCCGAGCATAAGTGTAAATTTTGCAGCCCTTCACCGGCAATGGTGGCGTCTCCATATGAGTGAAAAATTCTCGAGAGGGACGTTAAACAATCAATCAACAAACGAACTTAAAGATTATGAAAACACTTAGAAGAAGAAACAATTTCAGCAGCAGCAGTTATGCATCATTATTGCCATTGCAAATAGTCACCAAATAGTGTATAGTCACCTTTCATATAAATAAAAACCATCGTGGTGCAAACTGGCAAATTTCACAAGTTATCCCTGGATTCAAAGTATGTGTATATATTTATGTATATCTTTTAATGTAAGTAGTTCACTGTGTGAATCATGTGAGAAAAAGTGTAAATCAATTGTGGATTAATTTCCAAAGAACTTACAGCTCACGATAAATTAAAGACTAGACTTTTTGACATCATAGATAGCTGCTTCTTCTGAAGAAATGGAATTTCGAAATATTCATATTTTCTAATCAATATTCCAAAAAATTACTTAGTAAGGCACAATGCTACATTTCATATCAAAATGATGCTGGAGTTCCTCATTGACAATATCTACGTAGTCTTTGTTGATCTCGAATAATCTCTTAGAATTTTCATCGGCACGAATCTCTCTCTCTCTCTCTCTCTCTCTCTCTCTCTCTCTCTCTCTCTCTCTCTCTCTCTCTCTCTCGGCTTTGTCTTGCGGATTTTCTTATATTTAGATTGATCAAACCCAATGTATTTCATTTTGGTTGATGGCGAAAGCCACATCCCAAGCATTAAATCATAGAATATACAGAGACGACACAATCTTCATGTATTATCAGAAACCGGGCAATAGATTTCGAGCATGTAATTTATCAATGGAAAGTGGACGTTGGGCTAATATACCAAAGTGGACAAAATAATTTACAAGAAATTGGAAATGAATTTGAATTTTCAACTTAAGCAGCAAGAAGAAAGAAGCAATCCTAGCTTCTAACCAACTAAGAATTAAAAATCTTTTTACTTTTGATATATCTAAAATAAATTATCACCAAAAACACTGATTTTTGAACAAAATAAACTATGTTCATTCATTCATATTCATAAACAAAATGTGTTACTGATCAAAGAATTCTCATAAGTCACATGTATGGTTCTATCTATCTATTATATATATATATATATATATATATATATATATATATATATATATATATATATATCGATTTAATTTTAGCATGAAAATAAAAGAAATCAATGCACATATTCAGTTACTGTTTGCTAATACAAATTTTGTATGGCCAGACTGATGTTGTTAACAAGGATTTTTATTTGATACAAAGTAAAACATGAACACAAAATAGTATATACTCACAAACTACGAATGTAGAGGGACCATGTTTATTTCATTTCAGACTCACAGAGCAATATAATTGACAATGTTTTCTAAACTGGACCGATAGTCCGTTTTCAACTCCACCAAGACTGAAGAAACGTATTTTATGTTGATTAGAGGACAAATACTGGCATTTCCATTTCGTTCATTTTCACATCTAGACAGTTCCACTAATTTACTCCAGTATCAGTGCTTAAAATAGATTCATTCATTAACAAATGAATTTTACAAGAAATAGTTTGTCCATCGATTTATCATTTTGACAATGAATATTGCTGAATAATAATCAATATAAATGTGGTTTTTAAGAATAGATCAATGACATAGGATTATAAATCACATCAAATGATTTCTTCAACATGTACCTCTGGTTTATAAATAATTCGAATCGTGAAAAGTGGGCGATTCGTATATTGTGTGCAATATGTGACCTGAATCTTTAAATTTTTAAGTTGTAATGATAATTTGATCTGCAATATACATAATGAAAAGGTTGATAGGTATAGGTGTCAAATTATATCATCACTGTTTTGCTGTCTTTAATTTTTATGAATTGATGAAAATAGATTCAGTGTGACCTTTCTGCAAAACAACGGTGCACATATCATTTGAAACGATCCTATTTTAAAAGAAAAAAATAATCACATCATCTACTCCATTCTGGGATCAAGTCCTTTTCCTGCAGCCCTAAATCAGATAAGTTTCTTTTATACCCCGAAATCAAATCCTCTTTTTAATTGTTGAGTTAGAACCGATAACTAGTAGATAGAGCATAAGTGCGTGTAAAATTGTTCTGTTTTGATGTAGTTAGAAAGCGAAGTTGTTTTGACTTAAGGAGAAAGAAATGTCTGCCTTTTTTCTTCTTCATTAGATAAAGACAACCACGATCAATCATGTACAACATAAATAAAAATGTATACTACAAAAGAAACCCATTGACACAAATCACACAGACGGAAGTTGAGGAGCTGACATAAATTGTCAATCACGTTTAAACACAACGGTTGTTAGTGTGCTAAATACAGATATATTAAATGACTTAATGTCGTCATAATGATAATACCACTTTGATACTATAATTCTTGATGTGTTTTTTCAGGGTCAGTCTTCTAATAGGTTATTCTTAATTGGCGCCGCATTAGTATTCAGAAATACAAGTCACGGATTTCATTATCGTTGTGATCAATATAGTTTTACCAATATCAATTGCAAAATTTGCCATTTTTTATGTTGCTCGAAACAAATCCTTGAAAGATACAAACAGACCAAAGTGTATAAGGACGTGTAATGTGGTCATTGTTGTAGGAAAATGGCCATTTTAATTCTGCGTTCTTTTAAACAATAAGCTGATGAGATGAAACACATACAAAGGAAATATGCATGTATGTTAAATTATTTAACTGTACTCTATATCCAAACCAAATTATTTTATGAACATTTCAAACATTTTTAAGATCATAAATATTGAATATTATAATGGTACAAGTCCGGACCATTGATTCATATCAAAATGCAAGAAATTAGAATGTGTTTTAGTATAATTATTTCCTCGAGTTTTCTCCTTGCACTAATATCAGTTTGCATTCTTTACATGCTTCGTGTATTTGAACCTTGGCTCTGTGATAATTAATGTTAAGAAAAATTACAATATTACATAAGTGAATGTCCATGTGGAGTCTGTAAGTAATATATTGCGTGGGTCAAAGTTCAGTGATTATATTATATAATTGGCGTTGAACTTTTAGGTGATGTCGCTGGATACATTTTAATAAGAGAAAGACAGAAAGGGAAATGTCTTGTACGCTAGAAGGAAATATTCTGACTCGAAAGTATATAAACAGCAAAGACCTTAGGCATTTGTTGAAAACTAATTTCTGTCTAATTTCAATTGACACATGTACCCACATGTCCCAATGACACCGTTTCTTAGTTATCAAAAAAGGAAAATTTATTATAGCACTGCATTTTCTGCACATTAGACAAATGATACAATAGTTGTTTCTTTGTTTTTATTGCATTCGTTGGTTAAGTATAAGAAAAAATATTGGCTCACGCGCGTGTGACCGGTTAACATAGGAAGCTTACTCCTCTTAGGCACCTGAACCTACCTCTGGTGCTTATGTGTCCAGTGGTCTGTGCTTATGTGTCCAGTGGTCTGTGCTTATGTGTCCAGTGGTCTGTGCTTGTGCAAGGTGAAGATAGCGAACAGTGATCAATCTCATAACTCCTACAAGCAATACAAAATACAGTGTTTGTCCTTCTCTTTTATATGATCTATAGATTGATCACTGTTCTTTACCTTCACGTGTTCACAAGTACAGACAACCATCAGAAGGGTTTCCGCCATTGTAATGACAATATCCGTACGCGAGTACGCACTATGACATCAGATGATATCCAATATACTAGCGTTGAAAGAAACTTTAAACTTCTTAAAGAAAAAAGAGCAAAAATTAAATATACATGCTGCTATCGGGACCTTTATATTCTTCATGGTAGTGTAGTATTATAAATGTTTATGCCTCCGTTTTATTGTAATGCAATAAAATTGTTCCCTAAAAATACAGTCTCCCGCGACGAAATCAAAATCTCTTCCAGCAAGTCTTTACCACGAAATAAATTTTAAGATTCTTGAAATGATAAATAAATTGCGTGGGCACAAGATACAACATTCCGCCAGCATTTGAATATTCAGAATGTAGCATTGCTTGAGAGTCCGTCCATTAATTCAGTCTGAAGAAAACGTCAAAATGACTTTCAAGAATCAGAAGAAGCACTTTCATTTTATGTAAGGCAAATAATTACGGGTGAATATATTCCCAGAGAGAGAGAGAGAGGGGGGGGGTATTTATGCAGTTTACAACAACAAATTTCAAAATCCTAGAAGTTAGCAATTCCAACCTTCATTTATTACAATGTTTTAGAGCACCAGTCTGGGATGCAACAGAAATTGGAGAGAGAAAACAATTTCCGTGTCAATACGTACCGGTATAGTTAACGCTCTTTCGAGTAAGATTGGATCTTTTCAAACAATATTACAGAACGTTAACGTCACTACGCGAACAGCCTGTCAGAAATAAATGTACAGGTTAAAGTTCAGTACCTACATTATATCATTGTAGAAGACCAACTGGGTTTCTTCGCTGGATGCATTTGAATAAGACCAAGAAATCCTTAAGGCCTCGGATGCAAGAAGGAAATGGACTGACACAGAAATTTACGAACAATACTAAAATTTTTGCTTCGTTTCCTGTTACTTCATTACAATGTTTGTCACGATATGAACCTTTCTTTGTTGTTTATAAAATGGAAGTGAACAGTACATGTAAATTTGCATTTTCTGTACATTTTACATACATAAATAATACATTATCTGTGTTCTTTTTAATGAATTTATTCTTTGAATATATATACATATAGATAATGATATGTTAACGATGATATACGTTGTTTTTTGGTTTTTTAGATTATCAGTCCGTTCTTTGGTGACCTTAAAGGAAACTTATAAAAGAAATAACTGAAAGACGTGATAAAAACAATTGAAAATACTAGTGTTGATAAAGAGACTGCAGTACCCAATATCTGGATAAAGTTCTATATAAGTTCATGAACATATTTTTTTTATATTCTTATCAATTTGTTTACAGACATATTCGTTGCAATAAAAGCAGTGATTTTCATAGTATGTTGTGACATTTTCTGTCGCGGAACCACATGCTCCCTGAAAGAGAGAGAGAGAAGGGGGGTATGTTTTCTTTACTTGTAAACTTACCAGCATATTTTGGATAATATACGTACATCGTGTATTAAGGTCCTAGCATAAATAGGCTGCAAGTCGTATTGATCAAAACGCAAAGGCCCATTTCCTTACTATTAAAAATATTTATGGCATTTTGTTTGATAATCCAAAATGAAATTTGATTAAGAAAATATGAGGGGGGAAATATGAGATTTCGGGGTGTAATCCTGAACCACATTTAGTAAACGAATAAAAGTACACTAGTCAAATGGTTCATTATCTAGAAAGGTCTAAGCAGTTGTTATTCGTGGTGGGGGTGGTGTTGATCCATGTTAAAAAATAGCCGAAACTGCAGGTTTCCGTCTATGGCTAAAACGTTTTGTTTGAAATCATGGAAAAATTTGCAGTATTTTATTGTGCACTTTTAATTCCGTTGATTTTCAATTTCATAGAAGAACAACAATTTTTGGCAAACACCGATTTTTGTTGTTCATGAAATCAAATGAATAACTTTCAAAGAAATTTTGTATCAACGAAAGTATGTTTTTGAACAATCCACGAAATTTGATGCCCATGAATAGTAATGGAACCATTGATTGATTGATACGCGATACTGGTAAGTTGAAATATACTTCCAATATAAATATATATACAAGTATATCCCAAATAATATCTTTAAAATTTGTAAGGATGGCCATTTCCGCATGAATGCACTGCAGTTGTGAACAATGTGTGTATAATTCCAATGTTATTTATTACACTTGTTTTGATTGGACAAAAATAAAGCTGAACAAAAGTTTATACATCAATAAATCCGAAAACGCGATGTATTCATACACGCCTGAAAACAAATAACAGTGCAGGGAAACTATTCAAATTTTTGCAATTATTAATAAAAAGAATGAATTGGAATTATAAGAATCAAACATTCTTTTTGAAGAATTTATCGATGTGTAAACTCCGGACATTTTACTAACAAACTTGACATAAAAGTGCTTCGCACTTTTATTCAGTTTGTGAGTAAAATGTCCGAAGTTTACACATCGATAAATTCTTCAAAAAGAATGTTTAATCCTATATTGAATCCAGATAATTATAGTACGTCTATTTTAAGGACTGGGAATTTCGACAGAAATGAAAGTAAAGTGGACAACATAAGGGTATGAACTGCGATGTATTTTCAAAACTGAAATTTCTTTCTTAGCTTATCGCCACCTTGTAAATAAGTTAGCGTCAAAATTGACAGAAAATTTGTAAAACCGATATAATGGTATCGATATATTTTGGTAGAAAAACGCCTTTTTCGAATAAAGCACATACATATAGTTATAAGATAGTATAGTCTGCTATTCGCACGAAATAATGCAGTTGATCTGATATCCTCTGTTTGTTTGTAGGGTTGTTTCATGTGTAATGTAAATGATACGGGAGAAGACTGGAGCACCCGGAGGAAACCTCGTGTCCGAGCAGACGATCACAAGCGGAAGTCGAAATGTCAGTTTCAGTTTTATGTCCAACTTAATAGTCTCACTAAAAGCGGAAGTAAAACATTTGGCTAAAGGCGAAATGTAATTTGGACTTTGATTTTTTTTAATTGGTTTATAATGAAAGGTGAAGATAACGAACAGTGATCAATCTCATAACTCCTACAAGCAATACAAAATAAATAGTTGGGCAAACACGGACCCCTGGACACACCAGAGGTGGTGCCTAGGAGGAGTAAGCATCCCCTGTCGACCGGTCACACCCGCCGTGAGCCATATATCTTGATCAAGTAAACGGAGTTATCCGTAGTCAAAATCAGTGTGCCAAGAACGGTCTAACAATCGATATGAAACATGTCAGACAGCATTTGACCGAAAAGCAATATTTCTTGTCTTGATTTGATGAAATATATTTGTAATTTGTCAGAACTCAATCATATCATTTATTTAAACGAACTTTTCATCCACTAGCAGAAGCATTTGTTGTACTTTTGTTGGCTCAGAATAAAAATCAAATTCAGACATTCCTTAAAGTAGCCATGTGAATTTGCATAGACATAAACGTCAGATTATATGGAATTTAAAGGTTAGAGGTGTCTTAAAAGTCGTGGTCTCCTACATGTACTTGCAAATTTTGTGTCAGAAGTTTAAATATGATAATTTGAATATTTTCTGACAAATTTCATATACACGAGGATGAGGAAAGATATTTGATAGACCCTATAAATTTATCGGATGTAGTTCTTCGTATTCTATTTATGAAAATATTAAAGTTTTATGCCTTGTACAAAGTTAATCTACATTGAAATGAAAAACTCCTCAATTTACGAAAGTGACAACATATATAAACGTTTATAACTATATAGATGAGTCGGATTTTATTTCAAGCAAACGTCATTAATTTCATTTTATCATAAAGATATCATGTTTTTCATTTGAATATGACCTCATTCATAAAGAAATAAATTCCATGAAAAATGTTGACAAACACTTAAATTTAATACTTAATATTGTCACGCAGTTTCATACCATTATTCATAAGAGTTAATGGGGGTTATCGTTATCTTATATATTTTCAGAGGGGGCTGCTTGGCACTTGAAACATACTAGTACTTAATTTGAAAGGTAATAATTAATGGATATATCAAGAATAATTCTATCTGTTTTCTCTCAATTGTCGCTTTATTTAGGTATCTTGACATATTCATGGTGATTACAATAAAGAGAAAAAATTAAGATTTTTTTTTTTTAATATAGAAATTATGGTATTAAAAAGTTCTTAGAAAGTTTTATACCATGTATGCAAGGTCAAACTAATTCAGAAAGAACGTTTTACACTTGTAGTCTATTGCTAATAAACTCCACCTTTCATCGTTTGTGTGTTGCCTACATCTCACGCTTTGTACTGTGTATTTCGATGACAGATGAATCATGCATGAAAATAATTTATACAAATATTTGGTTAAAATCTCTGATAAAATATTTATTTCGTACTTCATTTTGTTTGAATTTATATATATATATAAACCTTTCATATATACCAAAAAGCACCAAAAACCCCTATATGATTTACTCATATTTTAAGAAGTGCAAATTCGTGGGCATGGGATTAGTTTGAACTTATTTGACAAGCTCCATTTCCAGCCAGGATGTTCATATAAGTAATATAATACCTGAATATTAATCAAACCAATGTAAATCTTGCCTGATTAGTATTGTATCCTAGAAAATGAATCATCTTTTTCCAGTGGGTTGTTATGAAGAACCACAACTTAAATAAATTTCGTATTCTAAAGCAGTATATGCCAAAATAAACAAACAGATTACCTCTCACTAAATAATGTAAAAACAGCATGTGAAAATCCTAGAATATTACATTTTAAAGGCTTCATGTAAGATTGATTTTGTGGTTTGGATATTTTTAAATTTAGAATGTTCTTTTGTGTGGGACAAGTGATAAATAGAATATACCTTTATGCAAACTAGATATGTAACACAAAAGATAGCACTACATGAATTTTCGATGAAAAAATATGGTTCGTGCTTGTTTCACCATGATAAATTTATTTCGATACAATGCAATTTATAATGACTATTGATAATTTTGGAGTTCAGTCTAAAGTAAACCTCCTAGCCATGGGTGGAAGAAACTCAACGAGCTCTGCCAGTCATCATTATTATCCTACATGTTTTATTAGACAGCATGACTTTCACAGTACTGCTTTCCTCACACGTGTACGTACGACCACTTCCGCTATGTAGAAACATGGACCTCGTAACAAGGATGGTCACAAAATTAGTGTATTCAACCAAACTTTAAATACAGACGAGGATTACTGCAAGTATCTGGAATTTGAGAGAAATGCAAACGAGAGAGAGAGAAAGAGGGCGGGGGGGGGATCCAACCTTTGCATTAGGGAGGCCAATTGTTTAATCTACTTTACTCCAGACCACATTGAGATAACTCCAAAGAACTGGGCAACTGATGTTGGTTTTGAATGAAGAAGATAGAGTTCAGAAGTATTGTGCACCCGTAACAATAAAAGACCTTGTATTTATCACGCTTACATACATCTACATGTGTATGTGTGATCCTTATGGAAATTAAACCTTATATCGCACCTCTTCACACACACAGAGAGAGAGACACACACAGAGAGAGACAGACAAACAGAGAGAGGGGGTGAGATGAAACCTATATAACATGTCAAAAAGTTATATTTAGTTGAAACCTTTATTTGTTGATGTGTTGTGCTCGTCTATCTGGGGTCATATAAACGTTCCTCTGGTGTGAAATCAAAACTTGAGCCGGAGACCAACTCTCCCGCCTCCCGATAATATGTGTTCATATGCTTCCATTGAATAAAAAGTAAAATCGATTGTCTTTTCTTGTTTTAAAAGGATCACATTTTTGTCTTCCTGTAATAGTTTAAGCTTTCCTCGATGAAAATACCCTTGTTAATGGTGTGCATCTGGGTCATTTCCTTTGCAGAGCATGAAAAATGATCCCACTACTCTAGTAGCTGAAGTTGCCATCAGATGGGTCCGTAACCCAATCGAAGCTCACATTCCGTATGTAATAAGCTATAAACAAATGCAATGCTCTTCTCGTTGTACTTCCTGAAAATTGTAACAGTACTTTACTTACGTTTGTGAATAGTGTATTCCTCACCATGTAACTAATATTAATTTCAGTTAGGATTAAAGTTACGCTAAAATAGGAGACAATAAAGCATTAAATCAAACAGCATTCCAATGGAAATATCTCTCCAATGTTTGACAGAAAAGGTCAGATATGTTGTACGAAGTTTCTACTATAAAAACCAGAAATGTGAAGAAGTAAACATCTAATTTTTGTTGGTTTCGTGGTTGAACAAAATCACGATATCGAATGATAAACGAAGTACGGCTTGGTTTCCCTGTCTACAAATTTACGAACTCTTCATTCTAAATAGAAGCACGAAATTTGATACGCACTAAAGTGATCCTCTAGCCAAAATACCACACTAAAAACCATATCACATTAGAAATTACGAATATGTATTAAAAACACAACGATAATGACAGAAATCCTCTGGGCAATCAATACACGAACTTGCCCATTCAAAGTCCCGGAGCTGATAGGGTGATTCGGGGTTTCCGCTTCCGGTAAAAATGGGCAGGCCGCATGACAATTCACACCTATCGTGATTTGGACACCCAATTTCACTACACTCCCCCTTTTGATGAGGAATACCCAAATCCGAAAAAGAAAGACCGATCGCTGGTGATTATGAAGGGTTAAGATCATAAAGTGATCAATTTCATAGCTCCTATAAGATATACAAAATACAGAGCTGGGCAAGCACGGACCCCTGGATATACCAGAGGTGGTGTCAGGAGCCTAGGAGGAGTAAGCATCCCCTGTCGACCGGTCACACCCGCCATGAGTCCTATATCTTGATCAGGTAAACGGAGTTATCCTCAGAATCAGTGTGTCAAGAGCGGCCTGGACATATGTAAATTTTATCCTACAATTCACAACACTTTAACAGTTCAGAAGATGGTCACACAGAATGCAACAGTCACACAGAATATCAAAGGAAACCCAAGAACAGGAGAGTCACATCAGAGTCACACACGGTCACCAATTCCACGAACAGGAGAGTCACACACGGTCACCAATTCCACGAACAGGAGAGTCACGTGACAGAATCACACACGGTCACCAATTCCACGAACAGGAGAGTCACGTGACAGAATCACACACGGTCACCAATTCCACGAACAGGAGAGTTACGTGACAGAATCACACACGGTCACCAATTCCACGAACAGGAGAGTCACGTGACAGAGTCACACACGGTCACCAATTTGCCACAGGAAAGGATCATCTTGGACATCGGACACAAAAGGACATCACAACTTCCTGGTCAGCAGATGGAACACCACAAGGGAAGGCCCCCGCCTACCAACAGCGGGGTTACTGCAGACTAAGTTACCCTTCCCCACATTTAAAGGGCATGGTCACGATTTGAGCTGAAGATTTTCAAATTTAATTGTTTCCAATTCTAATATTTACAGTGCTTAACTAAGGTATTTCGGATGGTCAGCAAAAATTTGAATATCAGTTGTCAATATACATTGGAGATATAGAGCTCACAGTTCTTTTACGTAAACAAGCATCGTGCCATGTTTTTGTTTACATAGGTTAATATAATAGTAAACGTTTCGTTTAAAGCAGATTTTTTTTCAATTTACAAGTTAATTCTGAACACAATTAAATAGTTTCTAGTGTTTGGCACATCTCATTTTGTTTTAAACATGCTATTTTCTATTGAGCAATCTATATGTAAATAAAAACATGACACAAAGCCTTGTTTACATAACAAAGAATTGCTAGTGCTGTATCTCATTTGTAACTCAACAACAGATATTAAAATTTTGGTTGACTATTAGAAATACTTTAGTTAAGCATTGTAAACAATAAAAATGGAAAATTAAAATTTGAAAATTTTCAGCTCAAACCGTATCCATGTCCCTTTAAGGGTCCTGCGAGCATCGAGTTTACATCCATCACATAACTCCCTTATTTTGTTTTGTACATCCTTGAAACATCGAACTTGGGTTGTCCCTGGTTCACTGTCACCTAAACCTGGGCTGCACAGCCATCGCCCCGCGAGGCTGCGACCAACAGGAACTCTCGAAGCCACTGGGAACAAACCCATCCTTTTCATTACGTTGAGGTCTGTCGGGGGGGGGGGGGGGGGGGGGCTCTCAGTCTGAAAGGGAACACCTTTACACCATCAATCATCAGCGACACGGATCAAGTCAGACAGAGACACAACCTCTACATCCGCGGGGTCATCCCCATCCCCTGAAGACCCAAACACTCCAACATCGGATCATCACACAGTGGTACATTTGTCAGGTGTCTTGGGAACAAACTCCCCAGGGAACTGACAGGTCACTGTCTATTTAACCATGGTTGGGCCATTTGTAAGGATTAGGCTGTGCCCTTGACAATAGCCTCTGGCACTACCACTGAAGACTGCATATTTTTACTCTCGCACATGAATACCCACACAGACTTGATCACGAACGTCAGCATAGATTTCCGTCTGGAACAACCCAGACTCGCCAACACTACACTTGAAAGTATCTTCACCCCCTCCCCGACTCATCTGCATCAGAGAACTGGCCATCAATTGAATGCCAAACTGGGGTCTGTGAATCCACTATGCCTTGTTATTCCGTACTACTATTTTGACCATTCAAATTGGAGCCCCCAAGAGTATACGGAACACTTGCTCCGACTTATTTGATATCCAGTCCCTGGAGACGGACCAACCGACACAAACTGACTAAACAACGCGGAGCCATCCCTACCATCAGCCGTAGTTTTCTATATTGGCATGTCTAACCAGTGGAGATCGCGACTTTGACCTTGGAGATCGTGACCTTGACCTGCTATGATGTCTCATCACCTGTCTGGTGAGGGACCAAAACATGACTCTGTCTGCATTGCTCATAGGCCCATGGGAACATCACTCGTCTGTGACGTATCAACACCTGAGTGATCCTGGAAGATGTGCTGGTGATTCGGAGGAACTTCCGCTTGTGCGGATAGGTACATGCTAGGAGGATTTAGATTGGTCATAAATACCACTACTAGTATGCTTCCCTCCTCTACTTTTAAAGGACTAATGTAAAAACTGTTCCCCCAAGGTACCACCCCGTTACCGATGAAGGCTCTAGGGCATGGCGCACTCACCATGCTGGAATGACCAACCTGCTTGTCCAATATAACTGGCCGCTTTGGTTCAGGGCAACCCGCTACTAGACCTACAGCCAAGCTATCCCAACCTGCATTTATACGTGACACCCCCCCCCCCTATCAACCCCTGGGCAGTGGTCCTGGGGAAGAGTTACCCAGGACATCCCGCTAACTGCTTAGCCATATTCCCAGATACTCGCAACAGATAATCGGTCTACTCTAGTCGCCGGGGCCTCCTACATTGAGAACCTCTTTTTCAGCGACAGTCTGCAAATCTCTAATCACGGAAGTGCGTAAACAGTACAAAACTCGAAACGGAATAAGGGCGGTCGGAATTAATCTCAAATTCCGAAAGATGCAAGGGCTATGTAAAAACCAGAGGATATCGAGGGTATTGGGTCTCTATCTAACAGCAGTCTACTATCAAGGTTTTATGAATTCAAAAACAATGTGACATAAAAAGAAATGACAACAAAATAAAACAGGTACATGTACCCAGAAGTGAAAGAGGTGGTGAAAGACCGGTTCGTACCACCTTTTCCCCACCAGGATCTTTTTCTTTCAGGTTAGATTAGTTTCATTACCTGCCTTATAGGTTCCCTCCTCTCAATTGTTGTTTAGGTGAAATGATTTTAAAAAGCCTAGACATGTAGGCTCAGGGGGATGCTACTCCCTTTTTTATAATGATTTTGAATTAATTTCACCACGTGTTGAAATTTTATTGTTACTTGTTTAAGACAAAATTTAGCGACAAAGAAATTCGGTTCAATTATGTGCTTTGTTATATATCTGCCAAATGTAGGACATTAAGTATGAGAAAACAAATAGTGCATGTTGTGGGGGGTATTAAAAATTGTCACCCTTTGAAAACCACTGTCAATGCGGATGGTAATGGTTTATCAAGGGGAACATTTTCAATGTTGCCCTCAACAACATGCAATATCTATATAATGTTGCATCTTATAGTCGGCATTGACGGTATAGCTGTTGGGTACATACTACATTGTATTGTCATAGTGATAAGGCTCTCATTCCCCCAGCTAAACAGAAAGTCACTGGGACGTGATTATATTTATTTTTATTTATTTCTCGAATTCCTCTGCCAATTCTCTATTTTAAAACCAGTAATGAAGAGTATCTTATGCTTGAAAATAGTTTTAAGAATAGACAATTGTTAACTAAATTTCGAACAAGTGACCACTGCCTACTGATAGAAACTGGTAGACATAAGAATATACCTCCACATCAAAGACTATGCACTTTATGTATTGTTATTGATGATGAATTTTATTTCTTTTAACATATACAACCAAGGAATACACTAGTAAAAACCATATTAGATATTTGTTCCACATTCCATCTTAAATCACTTATACCGAAACTTAAATATATACTTAGCTCAACACTTGGAAGTTATATCGGCGGTTTGTACTTCTATAAAACAATCACTAGAATTAAGAAATGAAAGTTCCACGTCGATGTAATATATGAGTATATTGCTTGCATCTATTGCATATCATATGCGAGTATATATGTATGTGTATTATGTATATATACATGTATGTGTGTACGCAGATGTATGTGTATATATTTTGTATGTGTATATATTTTGATATTGCCCTAGTTGAAGTCAGCTTAAGTATTTGATATTCCCATGACGTGCTAAGAACACACAAAAAAAACCCATTTATTGTCATTTTTCATAAAATTAGACAAATGTGTCAAAACAAGAATGAAAACATGGTTTTACGTCGTGATCTTTCATGAATTATTGACTATGTTTCGTCTAAAAAAAACTCTTAAATAAAAAGAGCTGAAAAGGTATTGAGAAAGGGTATCAGTTCTGTATAATCTGTGAATTTCATACGGAAACTTATTTTCCGGAAAATTTTAATGGGACCATGATGTGATGTTAATCAGTTTCCGGGGAGGTGTTACCCTTCCCTGCCCATAACTCCCTACAATGACAAGAACCTCCACATTATTTGTATTGAGGGTCCCCTATCAAATTTCACCAAGTGTAAGAAAAATTCATTGACAAATAATTTTCATTGCCCTGTCTATCCTTAATTGAAGTCCGTGTCTCGCCATAATACAACATCGCACATGGTTAAAGTTTAAGAGTCGTATACTTGGTATCCACTGGCTTGTGTTTCACTTTCAAGACAAAAAAGGGACAATTTAAGAGAAGGCCACTTAAACTCTACAGATGTTCAGTGAATAGCAATCGAAAGATCCATTAATTATTTAAAAATCCATAAGAGTAAAAAAAAAATCCACGAGGAAAGAAATTATTATTAGAAATATTTCATGGGTCGTCTTGTCAAATATAAAGAAATCTGGAAAAAACTAAAAGTATAAATGCCACGTGGGTTGTATCGTTGTACTGATCCATGATAATGTCATAAAATTTCTGTCAAATTAATATTAAATGCATGTACGCTTTTAATTAAAACGATGTTGCAGTAAAATACACATCTAGCACTGTTTCTGTTCGCAAATCAAATCTTTCAGACGTAATAAAAAAAGAACATAAATCAGTTCCGTTAACGTGTTCAGATTAGAAATGAAAAACAATTATAATACAATTCAATTAAAAACAATTATAATACAATTCAATTATTTTTCTATTCCTCACTATATTTCGGAATTAATTTTCTGCATTGCCATTTCCTTACTTTATATAAGCATTGTCAATTGAGAACTTCAAACATTCCAATTTTAGTCCGTGTAAATTGAACTAATTACTTGCATTAGAAACAGATAATTGCGATCATTCATTAATAAGGTTCAGATGTACGTGTAAACACAAAACAGCTTACAAATGCTTTGAAATAAATTCACTTTTTTTTTTACATCACGCAGAATGTTCCACGAACAACTCTCCAAATCCGATTTTAGAATTGTTGTTACATTAGAATAGGTTGATGGTTTCAAGAACTGTGTTTATTTGAAATATTCATTATCAAAATTTTGTTAAAACTGATAGGAAATATTTCTGCCTGAAAACATACAGATGTTAGATATTTAAGAATAGCGAAACGGAAGGCAAGGTCAATATTGTACTTCTCGGTAATTAAAGCATCGTATTGACCTCAAAATTATCAACAATTGTTAATTATTATATATAGCTAATTCAACACATTGAAACGGGCTATTGGAACCCTCGAAGCGATATCTGATCGGCCATTTTGTACAGATACAGTGCAGGGCCTTGTCAAAGAAGATTAAAGATGCGATTTTTTGTTTATAATATGACTAAATGATTAAAAACTTCCAAACTGGCTACTACAACTTACTACATGATACCTGATCGGTCCTAGGTTGATACCTCTCGCGGTAACTCAGTGGTAGAACGTTCGCTTCGTAACCGGAAGGTCGTGAGTTCGAGGCTCGCTCGTCTCATGGCCGCATTAAATGTAAGACGTAAACATAGGTAGTGATTGATCATTCGCCAAATACTCGATATTTAAAAGTGAAAACCACAGGTCTTTCAAATATGAATAAAAATACGGAGGTTCTGCGTCTTGGTAAACGTTGCCATATTAAAGAACCCTGAATGCTTCTGCTCGGAGCGCTAAGCATAGGTCTCTAAATGGGGGGAGGGGGGGGGTACTTCACCTACAATTGATGACGTCATCATCTGATTGAAATCCTCGAGGAAACGTAAAACATATAAGTGAGGTGCGATGTTACTCTATAATTCAACAATTTTTACGTCAGTTCGTGATAGAAATCTCTCTTTCTTTTGAATTATATTGCAAGGCCTAGCCAAAGCGAGTTTCATTCAACGACCAAAAAAACTAATGATCAATCGTATCAATTTTATATACATGTATTCCCACTGTATGTTTGGTCTAATGTTGGAGAAATCAAATGATATATTCACCTCAAGGTAAATTCAGAAGCATTTAATTATGTAATAAACGATGGTATCCTGCCATAAACACGTTTCACACACCCAATCGCTCATTTTCGAAAAGATATTGCAGACAAAAATAAATGTTATAGATAAAGGTTTTTACAATGTAAGTTTCTGTCCCTTTACAACACGGCGTGTTTGGAAAGATTTGTATCACTGCAATAGACCCTTATGAAGACCTGGTCATTCTCGCTGCTCATGTCGCTGGTTAAGTCGTCAGAAATTTCAACCACTTTGTCGCAGCCATTTCATTTCGCCATTTTCACAAAATTTTATATGACAGTTATTTCCAAATTATGTCAATTCCACAGTTATGTTCAAATATCTTAACTGCTTTGTAAACATGTGAAAATAGCAAAACTGAAAAGTAGCAAAAACAGGTAAATAAAACAACCAAAAAATTCAATGCTTAATCGTGTAATTGATTGAATTTTAAGTTTTTTGTTAATTTTTTTGTGGATATCAAAGTGTCTTCGTAATCAATGAAAGGATGGGGAAAAAACATAATAAAAGTGTTCTAAAAGAATTGGGTTTAGGATATTTGACAAATCTCATTGAACTCAAAATCAAATAGTTCAGAAATCATGTCGAATGTTGAAAAACTCAAGTGTAACAACTCTACAGTCCACGCGTTTCTAATTTACAAATTAACCACTAATAACACTAATTAACTACTAATAACACTAAGTGTTTTTATATCAAAGAAGAAGTAATGATCACCATCAATTGTTAATATTCATTAGTATAATTTACAATAATCCGGTATGCATGGGTTTAATTTTTATTTTTTCGTACCATCAAACCTTGAAAATGTTGACAGTAACGAGCAGTGATCAAGCTCGTAAATCTTATAAAGAATACAACATCAATAACAAACAGTGTAAACACGGACCCCCAGGAAACACCAGGGTGGAATAAAGTACCTAGGAGGAGTAAGCATCCCATGCTGGCCGGTGACATCCACCATGAGCCCTCTGTCGTGATCAGCAGTTATCCTTAGTCAAAATCAGTATGAAAAGAATGAAATACGTCAGACAACATTCGATCTAATGACAGACTGTATATGAAAATAAGATGATTATAACAACCAGAGAATTCGAGAAATGCTAGTTTTAAATGAAACTATTAAATCCCCCTTTAACATTACTTTATTTGTCAGTAGCATGTCTTGGTTTAGAAATTGATCATACATATTCTCTCGTGTATGGAATCAGCTGGGAAACATGAACACTACATGCAGGAGATACACGTAATGAACTATCAACTTATTACATAAGTTGACAATGAAGAAGCTGAAGTCATTCCGTTTGTCATTGTTAAATTGTTGGTTGTCATCAATGTCTGTGTTCAGTAAAACATGCAAATATGAAACAGATGTGAAAGACTCTGTTCTGTCTTTTATTTCGGGTTCACTGAGATATTAGTATATTGAATTCATGTATGCATGATAATGAATATTATATATACATGTAGATAAAACTCCTTCGGTAATGAAGTCCACAGCAAGAAATTTATTCTTCTCATGAATGTAGACGTCTTTTGATAATTTTTATGAGAATACAAAAACAGGACAGCAAATGAAGGAGCACAATTTGTCCCCATGGGAATTCCAACACTGTATGTTGCGTAGAATTTGCTGCAATATGTCGGTAAAATCAAAGTGTTTCAGTAATAAATGAATCGAACGCAAACTGCTAAAAATACCCCGGTATAATCAATGACACTCGTCATGTGACGACATTCAAATATTTTTCAATGCGTTTCCGAAGAAATGTATAAAAAAAAATATTAAAGAATGACATCACAGTGTAAGTATGGTGATAACAATGACATCACGATGAAAACGTATCACGATGATGTCACAACCTGAATCTCCAGAAGCAGCAATGATGTTTTATGACAATTTATTCTCTTAAACTGAATAACAGTATAGAGAAATAAACAAAATCAACGTAATATAGATATACATGTAAGTCGTGGGTAAAGGTACATTTTGAAAAAGAGAAAAGAAGAAAAACCCACTAGAATACAATGTTGTCAGAGAGAGAGAGAGAGAGAGAGAGAGAGAGAGAGAGAGAGAGAGAGAGAGAGAGAGAGAGAGAGAACTAGAATACAATGTTGTCAGTGGGTGGATTGATTAACCTGCGAGTTTGTGAGGGTGATGTAACAATCGAAAGCGTGTAAATTGTATAAATTTTCAAAATGATATTATTTTGTTGTTACATCTCACGATTATCCAGTCATATGATGACCATCATGATGACAATTCCTCAGATATACATAACACTGATTACGTTTTGAAGAATTGCAAAGAAAAAAGATTACAAAAAAGCATTTTTAAGATTCATTCAGGGAAGCCAGTGTACGGTGCGATTGTAAGACTAAGAAACTTTCAACTTTTTCAGTTCAAATGAATTATTTCAAACAAAATAAATGAATGTCTCTCTATTGTAAGCAATGAGGAGTGGTAATTATGAAAGGTGATTTATTTTAACTAGCTAATTATAAAATGAAACCACTATTGTTTGACGAGATGGTGTTTATGACGAAGTAGCGGAAATTGAATAATCATAGACAAAACGTGTTACGATTATGACAACTGACTGATATAGACGCGTTCTTTGATGAAAGATGATATCTTGAGAGACAAGCGGATAAATTTCAATTATCATTGCTTAGCATATTTCTTAAATATCGCCAAGATACGACGTAAGACTCCCATCTATGACATGTTTTGTCCGTCTGTACAGAATTCAGTAATCTGTACACGTGTTCATATGTTTGTCTGGATAACACAAGTATATCTTAACACTGACATTACGTCTCCATATGAGTGGAAATTTCTCGAGAGGGACGTTAAACAATAATATACAATCAATCAATAAACACTGAAATTGGCATATTACAAAAACAAATCAACATTTGGACTGTTTTGACACAATCCCAATAGTTTTATTGACCGGAGGCTGGCCAATATACTTCTGATCTGGTAGACCGGAAAATACTTTTATTTTTGTTCGCAACGACATGTAACAGGGTGCTTAACTGAGGGTTTTAAATGTAGGAAATTAACATTTTAAGGTGTAAAAGAATTATCTTTAACGTTTTACACTTGTATGATTAATAGAATATTCCAATATTTTAAAAAAGGAATCGAATCATACAATTGCAGCATTAAAATGGCATTTTAGATAATCTCATCTAGTCTTCATTCTACGAATGTCATTTTTTCGAACATATCTACCTAACTTTCATTAACTGGCCAAAACTTGTACAAAACTTTTCGCTACGCTGTCTTACTTGTTTATGAAACTCGGTGTAAATACTTGGTTAAAGAAGAGTTGATGGCGATAAAGTTCAAGGTCATCAAAGTCAAGGTCTTTTGACACACTTGGGTGGATCGCTCCGCCAAAATTTAATTTAATGGCTCGTTAAAGCTATGATATTGCCATCGAAAGACTGATAAACGCTCTCAGTAATTTTATATGTTTTTGTTGTATTGTTGTTTTCCTGGAATAATATAAAAAGAGTAAGAGATTTTAAATACCAAATCACGATGTGACTTTATGCATGATATGAATATTTGATAAATATATATCAAGAAGATTCAGAGAGAAAACAATTTGTGAAAATTGAAAAGTTATTCGTTAATATTTCATAAGTCTATTGTTAATATCTTTCAAAAAGCCTGTCACCTGCCTGATATGGCACATTAACTATATTTCATCGAAACTCAACATCTAATATAATATTATTGTTTATTTTATTTGCATATCATTGCACTTCAACATTTTAAAAATCAATTGAACTTCTTAAATGCAAATTGCCATAAAAGCAACCCAAATAGACCTGGTACTTGAGTAAAAACCTATGAAAAACGCAAAAAATAATTCCTGATGATGACCTTTTAATGTTTTTACAAAATTATCACACTTGAATTTCGAAACCGTTGCTTTCTAACATTTTCCCCTGAACTAATGTGTTTATATAACCAGAACGCACTTAAAACCATATTGCATTTGTGTATTTACATGTTTGAATGATATTTACATGTTTAAGTGTTAGTTCATACATTTATAATTTCATAATGCCTTTTTATTCAGTGAGTATTTAAAATTGTTTTTTCTATTTTCATATTTAAGTAAAATACGTCATATTACTAAGTTTTAAGAACTTGTTCCCAATTCCTTTGTTTTAATATGTTGACAATAAAATATGTTCAATTCAATTACAACTCCTGTGTGTTTCCTTGGAAATAGTTCGCGACTCACTCAAAAGTCCCTTGCAATATACCCATGCGCGCTGTGCTCGATTACTTCGACAAATGAACAAGTTCAGCTCCTAAAAATACTGCCAAACAACGCATTAAATCTCTTATTTTTAAAAAAAATCTCTTATTTTGCAAATAAAAAACACTTTTTTATTATTCCAGAAAAATTCATATGAAATAATTGATCACTTTTTCCATCGTGAAATCATACTTCATATGGGAAGCTTTAACGAGCCATTAGATGAAATTTTGGTGAAGCGATCCACCTGAAGAAAGTTTTCTAGGAGATTAGGGGATATATTTCATATGTATGCAACCCATACTATCTATATCATGAACTTCGAGCCAGTTCTATAGAATTTTTGTAAAGAAAAAATAACAATGTTACACCTGAAATCATCATTAGCGAGCAGTTTTCTATAAAATCAATGTTTTGAGAGAGAGAGAGAGAGAGAGAGAGAGAGAGAGAGAGAGAGAGAGAGAGAGAGAGAGAGAGATGATGATGATGATGCTAAATATATCAGTAATCCGTCGAAATTTGATTAACTTTTTCGGCCAAATCACTCTTCACTTTAAATAATGCACGTGAAAGTCACTGCCTAACTCAGAGACAATTGTATTATTTTTGACACACACACACACACACACACACACACACACACACACACACACACACACACACAATTAATATACATGTATCTGTAGAATTGGTTTTTTGACAGGTTTTTTTTTAATTTTCACACTTCGGTTCAGACTTGAGTCCAGATCGTCGCTACTACCTTATCTAACATGCACATAAATGCACTTTTATTAGTCATGGAAGAGTGTAAGCTATATGCTATTTGGAAAGTCGAATGAATGAATTTCCCGTAGTATCAGGTTAAAGTTTCGAGCAACTGATTCATTTTCTTGTCAAACAAAACAACTATTAATAAGTTATCTTCTGACCCCGTCAGTAGCCGTGCAATACAGGTCTGTGTATCACTGTTGACTCTACATCCAGAAATGTTCGCGTGTGTTTATTTTCGCTAGATCATTATTATCATTCATATGCGAATAAAGTCTTTGTAGTTATGAACAAAAGCAATAAATAAACATAACTAAAACTAAATTGAACCCAACGAATAACAGGGTTCCTATTGGATATCGGTCTAAATCTGAGTCATTACGATAGGTCGGTTAAGCCTCATTTTGTAATGCTCTTGTAACAAAGGCATGTATTTATTGCTACCACACTCTTAAGATGTATTTTGTACAAATTACATTGCAAGCATCCGACTGCGGTGGTCTAGAAGTAGAGCGTTCGCCCCGCATGCGGAAGGCCAGGGTTCGAATCCCGACCACAACAGACCTAAGTCGTTAAAACAGGTAGTGAGAGTCACCAAACGCTCGGCATCAGGTGTGAATGTCACGGGTCCTCGGAGATTACCTTAGAAACGGATGTCAACAAACAAGTTGATGGTGCATGGGTTTCAACAGTCTCGTTTAAAGTCGGCATTTCGCAAATACTATGGTCGTTGTAACGATCTAGTTTTCCAATACAACCTATCATTGGGTCAAATGCATTCTGACGTGTTTCACACAGATTGTTAGGCCGTTCCTGGCACACTGATTTTGACTGCGGATAACTCCGTTATAGGGCTTACAGCGGATGTGACCGGTCGACAGGCGATGCTTACTCCTCCTAGGCACCTGATCCCGCCTCTGGTATAGCCAGGGGTCCGTGTTTGCCCAACTCTATTTTGTATTGCTTATAGGAGTTATGAGATTGATCACTGTTCGTTATCGTCACCTTTCATTGATCACTGTTCGTTATCTTCACCTTTCATTGATCACTGTTCGTTATCTTCACCTTTCACTGTTCCTTATCTTCACCTTTCATCACTGTTCCTTATCTTCGCCTTTCATGATTCAAGTACTGGATATTTCGAACTAATTCAGATGTTGTAAATTCGCTAATTTGTTTGATACATGGGTTGTTGGTTGTTGTTTTTGTTTCCAAATAGAACCTCTATTCTTAAAATTCCTATATCAATTTATCCGAAATTTTGTAGTAATTTTTTTTTATGTTTGGTCAATTATCAAAATTTCATCTATACCTTCCAACTTATTTAACTTCCATCTTAAATTTTAAGACAAGATATCATAACTTATGAGCAATTTAAAAAGCTGACAAAATCCTTTTTAACTCTTTAATTCTATATGACAAAGTTTTCCATATCTTTAGTGCAAAAAGGGCATTGTCAATTTTTAGTCTACTAGTGTTAAAAAACTTTTTATATTTATATTGTTAAAAATATAGAGTATGTATTCATTTGATGCAATGATTGATTTGTGTTGCTTATGTTTTGTTGACACAGAGTGACAAAACTAGTTTATACGAATAAATCAAAAGTGAATTTAAGTGGAAAAAAGTCAAGTTTGACACAGCGTAGCGAACTACGAAACCTGATTTTCTTTTTATAATTCTCCTTGAATGCAGAAATTATTAATGTACTTGTTTTGTTTTTTTCTTCAAAAACTTGATATTACAAAACTCAGGTTCGAACCTCTATAACAAACTGGACATGTTTCTGAGGAGGTCTACTTTATCGTCACAATGACTTACTTCCTTTTAAAACATGAATGAAAATATGAAAATCAGCAATATTATCTGGCTCAGTCGGGTAACGTGTCATCTGAAGATCGCGGGTTT